>NW_016805345.1:75107-95921 GCF_001698545.2 Rhinopithecus bieti
GTTTGTCCTTACATGTCTGAGTCTATAGATAACCTAATCGGTTAGGTCCGGGGTCGGTCTTTAACTAGGCTCAGGGCGCCACCCGGGCTGTCAGGGCGCCGCCCAGGCTGCTTGCCTGTGGACTTCATTTCTGCCTTTTAGTTTTTTTCATTTGATCTCTTTCAGAGCCCCCCAACCCGAGGCACCCACCGCGAAGCACGCTGTCCCTTTTGGCGCTCGGAAAGCCCACGGGCGAACCCCTCCCAGACCCACCCCTCTCGGGCCTTCAGAAAATGGTACAGGACGGCCCCGACTCTCCATGGGGACTTGGAAATAAACTCGGCAGGAACCTCAGACAGCAGGACCCGCGTGGGCGTCCCCGGCCCCCGGTCAGGCCTGGTGGGTCCCGCGGTCAGGCCTCGGCAGTTGCGGTGCGCTTGAGATCAGCTGGGGCAGACCCACACTCGGCTTGGGGTGGGAGCATGGGGACAGCCTCCCAAGCCACAGCCCTGCACGCCGGACCTCTGACTCACAAGGGAGCGCCAGAGCTCAGGCCCCATCGAGACAGTTCAGCTGAAGGCTGCGGGCCTTCCTGAGCTCCTCCCAGCTCACAGCTGGGACGGTCCCTCCCTCGGCAGCTGCCGCTAGAGCTCTGGAGGACAAGAGAACTTAGAAAGGTGACCTCAGATGGAGCCTGACAACCGTCGACAACCAGCGACAACCGGCGTGAATGTTAGCAAGACAGATGGAGATGGCAAGGGCAGCTCGTGGACGAAATGGATCCACCCGACCCCAGAAATGATCCCCAAAACGTGGCTCTGCATAGACCACTACAGAGTCCAGTCAAAGACAACCCGTGGGTGTGGGTGTTTGGAGATGCATCTCGGAGGGAGAAAGAATGACCAGGACACGGTAGTGGGTGGTTTAGGACACAGGGAGATACAGAATGAGGAGACTCTCCCAGAATCCACACAAAGACGGAAAGAGGAGGGTGGAAAGCAAGGAAGGAAATAAAACAGAGAGAAAAAAAAAGAAAGAAGAGACAGAAAAAAATGAAGGAGAAAGAAATATCAAAAGAAACATAGAGAAAATAATGAAAAGAAAAAGGGAAGATGAAGAAGGAAGGAAAAAGATGGAGAGACACAAAAGTAAAGGAAGAAATGAAGGTATAAAGAAAGAAGAAAGAGAGGGCAAAAAAAAAAAAAATACAAAGCAAAAAGAAGAAAATAAAAGAGGGTAGGGCATGGTGGCTCACACCTGTAGTTCCAACACTTTGGGAGGCTGAGGTGGGAGAATCGCTTGAGCCCAGGAGTTTGAGACCAGTCCTGACAACACAGTGAGGCCCTGCCTCTACTAAAAGTTAACCAGGCATGATGCCATATTCCTATAGTAAGACGGAAGGAAGGCAGGAGAGAAGGAGGAAAAAAAGGGAGGAAAGCAGGAACATAGAAAGGCAGGAAGGAAGAAAAGAAAGAACAAAAGAAGTTAGGAACCAAGTTCTACAAGGAAGAAATGTTTTCTTTTTTTTTTTTTTGAGACGGAGTCTCGCTCTGTCGCCCGGGCTGGAGTGCAGTGGCCGGATCTCAGCTCACTGCAAGCTCTGCCTCCCGGGTTTACGCCATTCTCCTGCCTCAGGCTCCCGAGTAGCTGGGACCACAGGTGCCCGCCACCTCACCTATCTAGTTTTTGTATTTTTTAGTAGAGACGAGGTTTCACGGTGTTAGCCAGGATGGTCTCGATCTCCTGACCTCATGATCCACCCATCTCGGCCTCCCAAAGTGCTGGGATTACAGGCTTGAGCCACCGTGCCCGGCCAGAAGAAATGTTAAAAAGAAACAGAGAAAAAGAAAGGAAGAGAGAAATACAGGAAGAAAAAGGGCAGGACAGTAAGGAAGAGACGGAAAAGGAGAAATTATGAAAATAGAAAGAAAAGGAAAAAAAGTAGAAAGATGAAAATATATCTCTAAAAGAATAATAGGCCAGGCATGGTGGCTCACGCCTGTTATCCCAGCACTTTGGGAGGCCCAGGAGGGTGGATCACGAAGTCAAGAGATCAAGACCATCCCAGCCAAAATGGTGAAATCTCATCTCTACTAAAAATACAAAAGTTAGCTGGGCGTGGTGGCAAGTGCCTGTAGTCCCAGGTACTTGGGAGCCTGAGGCAGGAGAATCACACACATACACAAAACCTGTTGCCTCAGATTTTAAACACGCACATGTGTTCTGTAATCCAAGCTCATTGGATTATGAGGGCTGTTGTCAGAAATGTTACTGAGAGGAATATGTATAAATTAAATCACATTTAAGGTGATGCTTATAATGCCACTTGAGTGGGAAGTAAGAGTGGAGTTACAGGCACCCAGCTGGGGTTTACCCATACCAGGTTGTTTCTTTTTTCTTTTTCTTCTTTTTTTCTTTTCTTTTTTTTTTTTTTTTTTTTTTTTTTTTTTTTTTTTTTTTAGAGATAGAGTCTTGCTCTGCCACTCAGGCTGGAATGCAGAGGCATGATTTTGGCTGATTGCAACCTCTGCCTACTGGGTTAGAGCAATTCTCGTGTCTCAGCCTCCCGAGTAGTTGGAATTAAAGGCACATGCTACCATGCCCGGTTAATATTTGTATTTTTAGTAGAGACAGGGTTTCACCATACTGACCAGCCTTGCCTTGAACTCGACTTCAAGTGATCCGACCGCCTCGGCCTCCCAAAGTGCTGGCATTACAAGTATAAGCCACTGCACCCGGTCAACCAATGCCAGTTTCTAGGCTCATGAGAGTGGGGCCCAGGTAAACATCACCTGTCATTGGTGACAGAAGGAAAAAGGCTGGAGGGAAGACCAGGTAGGGGAGAGGTGCTAGGCTGTGGGGCTAGGCCCTGGGCATGCTGGACCCATTAGGTCACTGAACATCTATCTGGCTGGCCACCTGCCCCGTCACATCAGTTGAGGAAAGGGGATTGGGCAGCACTCTCCATAAGTCCCACTGTGCTGTGAGAATGGAGGAGTGCTTACAAATTGCCATCTTAAGGTAGGTTTCAGAGGGAGCTGGACTCTCTTGGAGAGCTAATGAGATGGCAGGAAGGCAGTCCCCCAGGTAAACCTTAGGGACAGAACCTGTGAAGTAAGAGGGGGTGTGTGGAGGTGGCCTGTCCCTATGAGAGGGGGAGTTTAAAGCTATTACAGGCCGGGCGTGGTGGCTCATGCCTATAATCCCAGCACTTAGGGAGGCTGAGACGGGCAGATCACTTGAGGTCAGGTGCTGGAGACCAGCCTGGCCACGACTGCGAAACCCCAGCCCTACTAAAAATACAAATATTAGCTGGGCGCTGTGGCACGCGCCTATAGTCCCAGCTACTCCGGAGGCTGAGGCAGGAGAATTGCTTGAACCTAGGAGATGGAGGTTGCAGTGAGCTGCGATGGTGCCTCCGCACTCCACCCTGAGCGACAGAGTCTCACTCTGTCTCAAAAAAAAACAAAAAAAAACAAGAAAAGAAAAACACATTTCAATTCTACTGTCAGTTCCTCTGAGCCAACTGGAAAATAGATGTCTTTCACCTTGAAGTTTTTTTTTTTTTTTGAGACAGAGTCTCGCTCTGTTACCATATTGGAGTGCAGTGGCCTGATCTCGGCTCACTGCAACCTCCTCCTCCTTCAAGCCATTCTCCTGCATCAGCATCAGCCTCCCTAGTAGCTGGGACGACAGGCGCAGGCCACCAACCTGGCTAATTTTTGTATTTTTAATAGAGACAGGGTTTCACCATGTTGGTCAGGATGGTCTCTATCTCTTGACCTCAAGATCCGCCCGCCTTGGACTCCCAAAGTGGGGATTACAGGCCTGAGCCACTGGGCCCGGCCACCTTGAAGTTTTAAGTGACACCCAAGGATAGCCACTAGTGTCTTGGCTAAGGACGCCTCCTGCGTGCTTCCCGCCCCCAGTTTGATTTGTAGACTCCTGGTTATGTTGTCATAAACACACTTTCCTCTGACCTTGTCCAGTGAATACGGTTCACACGGTTAACAGGACTTCTTGAGAGGGGTTACCATGTTGAGAATAGATTGGGTTTAGGTAACATTTTGCCTTCTTATCACCTGAGAGGCCATTGTTTCTGGTTGATTCTGTAAGCGTATTAGTGCTGTCAGACTTCTTTGGACAATTCAAATCAAAAGGGGCTGTGGTTTTATAAAGGAAACAAAGGCTTTACATGTGAAATCCTTCTTTTATTTTCTACTTCTCTTAGGTGAAAATTTTTATTTTATTTTATTTATTTATTTTTGAGACAGAGTCTCGCTCTGTCACCCAGGCTAGAGTGCAATGGTGCGATCTTGGTTCCCGCCTCCCGGGTTCAAGGGATTCCCCTGCCTCAGCCTCCCGAGTAGTTGGGATTAGAGGCGCCCACCACCACGCCCGGCTAGTTTTTGTATTTTTAGTAGAGATGGTCGCCATGTTGGTCAGGCTTGTGTCGAAGTCCGGACCTCAGGTGATCCACCTGCCTCTGCCTCTCAAAGTGCTAGGATCACAGGTGTTAGCCACCGCTCCCCGACGCCTCAGTTCACTTGTTCATTATCAGTATTCACCAGGCAAGTGACACCTCCTACTTGAGCCCGTTTCCCTCTCCATAAAAAGCACTAATACTGGGGAGGGTGGGATTGGGAGGTGGGTCCTGGAGCTCTATCCAATCAGTGGCACTGGCGTAGGAATCGCCCAATCAGGCGCGCAGTTGGAGAGGAGGGCGTGGCTTCCGGCATTTGGCCGGGTATTTGTCTCTCCCTCCCGCCAGAGCTTGGGATTGGTCTCCACTGTTTCCCGTCCTCTACCTTGGGACCTCCCCCAGCCCGGGGACTTTGTCTCTGTTGCCCTGTGATCTGCAGGTCCTGGGAGATGCACAGCTAAGATGCCAGGCCATCCTGGAAGCTGGGAAGTGGTGCGTATGCGGGGTTGGGCATCCCGAGAGGGGAGAGCGGACTGTGAAACCGGCAGGACACGCCTCCCCACAGTCGGCTCCCGGGTGTGCCGACCTCAGTCCTCTCTGGCACAGCTCAGCCCCAGGCCTCTCTGGCCGGAAGATGGCGGCTGGGCCCGCAGCTGGGACCCCCAGCGTCTCGCTTGGTCCCAGCGGGGCGCCCTGTCTGGACCTCCCTGGGCAGCTCTGCGCCCGCAGCCCCGAGTATTTCCTGGAGCGTTTAGGGATGCCAGGCGGGTCATCAGGGCAGAATCCCGACTCGGTGTGTGCGTGGGAGGAGCTGCGACCTGTGGGGTTCCCAAGCTTTCCTGTTAATTTTTTTTTTCTTTTCTTTTTCGACAGTCTCGCTCTGTCGCTAGGGTAAAGTGCAGTGGTGTGACCTCGGTTTACTGTAAACTGGCTCTCCCAGGCCCAAGCCTCCCAAAGTGCCGGGATTACAGAGTTGAGCCACCGCGTCTGGCCTGATATATTTATAAGAAATGCATTCCAGTTGGGTTTTAGATTTTTTAAATTTATGAACACAGGGGACTAGAGCCTTTTTAGTCTAATTTCCTGCTCTTTAATTATTTTAACACTCCACAGGAGAACTCGTTTTACTCTGTGCCTTCCTGATGTATGGCAAGCAGGGCTCTAATCCACCACTTTTTTCCCTTAGCCTAACTCAAGCTTGCAGTAAAATGATAAATTTCCACTTTTGTTCCTACATTCTCAAATGTGGGATATGAGGCCAACTTCCCCTCTCCAATTTACCACACTACCAACTATTTATCCTTTATTGTACATTAGAGACACGGTATTTTAATTGTTAATCATGATTTTACACAGCAGTGGATGGGGCAGGTTTTTAAAGATTTGTTTTCTTTCTAAACATTTCACATGAGAAAAAAGTAGAAAATAGTCCTCTCACACTTCACTGTAAAAAATAAAATAATTATCTCTGCCTCTCCCACTTTTTTCTTCTCAAGGCACACACACCTTATTAGTACGTCCTTGGGGTGAAATTTTGCTTTGGAGAAATTACAAAGCAAATTACAGGGCCCTTTACAGCAGCCCTCCAGTCTTTTCTTGGTCATGAGTTTCAGAACTGTCTGGGATAACCCAATGTGCCAGTAGTGACCATATCTCTTGGAGTGTCTAATGAATATCATCCCCTGGGTCATTTATTAGAGGACAGCCTAAGGAATGGGAGTGTAGCCTCTCAGAGGAGCAACTAGGTGACCTTGGCCTGAGGACAGTCTCCTGGTATACCATTGTCTAAAAAGCTAACCACTTAGAACATTAAGGTTTTTTGTTTGTTTGTTTGTTTTTGTCAAAGGAATGCTTATGCACCATTGGTGGGAGTTTAAATTAGTTCACTTGTCGTTGACAGTGTGGCCATTCCTCAGAGACCTAGATAAAGCAATACCATTCAACCTAGCAATCCAATTATTGGATATATACCCAAAATAATATAAATCATTCTGTTATAAAGACACATGCATGTGTATGTTCATTGCAGCACAATTCACAATAGTAAAGACATGGAGTCAACCTAAATGCCTGTCAATGATAGACTGACTAAAGAAAATGTGGTTCATATACACCGTGGGATATTGTGCAGCCGTAAAAATAATGAGATCATGTCTTTCGCAGGAATGTGATGGAGCTGTAGGCCGTTATCCTTAGCAAAGTAACACAGGAACAGAAAACTAAATACCACATATTTTCACTTAAAAGTGAAAGTTGAATGATGGCAACACAGGAACACAGGGGCATAATCCATACTGGGGTCTATTAGAAGGAGGAGGGAGAGGATCAGAAAAAGTAACTAATGAGTACTAGGTTTCATACCTGGGTGATGAAATAATCTTCACAACAAACCCCCGTAACATACATATGTAAAAAATGTGCATAGATAAAAATGTGTCTGGAACTCCTGACCTCAGGTGATCCGCCCGCCTTGGCCTCCCAAAGTGCTGGGATTACAGGCGGAGGTTTTTAAAAAATTTTGGTAGCTTTTCGCATGATTCCCTAAGAGTTTTTTTTTTTTTTTTTTTTTTTTGTGAGATGGAGTCTCACTCTGTCACCCAGGCTGGAGTGCAGTAGCAGTGTCTTGACTCACTGTAATCTCCAACTCCTGGGTTAAAGGAATCCTCCTGCCTTAGCCTCCTGAGTAGCTGGGATTACAGGCATGTGCCAGCCAACACACCTGGCTAATTTTTGTACTTTTAGTAGAGATAGGGCTTCACCATGTTGGCCAGGCTGCTCTTGAACTCCTGATGTCAAGTGATCTGACCGCCTCGGCCTCCCAAAGTGCTGGGATTACAGGCATGCGCCACCACGCCCAGCAAATTTTGTATTTTTAGTGGAGATGGGGGTTTCTCCACGTTGGTCGGGCTGGTCTCCAAGTCCTGACCTTAAGTGATCCACCCGCCTTGGCCTCCCAGCGTGCTGGGATTACAGGCGTAGCCACCACACCAGGCGTATTACTTTATTTCAACTAGGTGAGTAGTCAAGAAAATAATCTTAAATTCACAATCTACTTAAAGATTGAATATATATATAATTTTGTGAGAAGAACACTTGTTATTTGAAGTTAATTTTTAAAAAATTTTGTAACTTTTTTAGGTTTTAAATTTTAAAATTTTTTAAATTTTAAATTGTGGTTAAAAACATACAATAGTCATTTCAAACATTATTAGGTGTGCAGTTTACAGTGTTAAGTGCAGTCCTATTGTTTTGTAAGAGGTTAGAGATTATTTTTGTCTTACAAAAGTAAAAGCAAATACTCATTAAACAGCAAATTGTCCTTTCCACCTCTCTTTAGCTCCAGAAGAACCCCATTTCACTTTCTTTTTTCATGACTTTGACTAAGTATTTTATGTAAGTGTGATTATACAATGTCTCTTTTTTGACTATTTTATTTTACTTGACATAATATCGTAAAGATTTATCATTATTGTAATATTTGTCAAGATGTCCCTATTTAATTAATTTATTTATTTAGAGTCGAAGTCTCGCTGTATCCCCCAGGCTGGAGCGCAGTGGCGCCATCTCGGCTCACTGCAACCTTTGCTTCCTGGGTTCAAGCAATTCTCCTGCCTCAGCCTCCTGAGTAGCTGGGATTACAGGCACGCATCACCACGTCCAGCTAATTTTTGTATTTTTAGTAGATACGGGTTTCACCATGTTGGTCAGGCTGAGATGACCCTATTTCAAAAGACTGAATAATATCCTATTGTATGTATATGCTGCATTTGTTTAATCTACTCATTTGTAAAGGGACATTTGCTTCCAGTTGTTATCTTTTGTGAGTAATACTGTGCAAGAATGTACAAATATCTATTCCATGTTTTGCCTTGACTATGGGATATTTTGAATACACTGATTTAGTGTCATGTATATGCTCTTACTTTTTGTTGTTGTTGTTTTGAGACAGAGTCTCACTCTGCCACCCAGGCTGGAATGCAGTGGGGTGATCTTGGCTCACTGCAACCTCCGCCTCCCGACTTCAAGTGATTCTCCTACCTCAGCCTCCTGAGTAGCTGGGATTATAGGTGTGCACCACCATGCCCGACCATGTTTTAAAAATAAAACATGGTTTTATTTTTGGTAGAGATGGGGTTTCACCATGTTGCCCAGGCTGGTCTCGAATTCCTGGCCTCAAGTGATCCACCTGCCTCGGCCTCCCAAAGTGCTGGAATTACAGATGTGAACCACTGTGCCTGGCTATCCTCTTACTTTTATTGCCTGATCTTTTGATGTTGTATTCCCAAAATCATTGCCAAAACCCGTTGTCGTGAAGCTTCCCCCTTTTGTTTTGTTCTAGGAGTTTTACAGTTACAGATTTTATGTTAAAGTCTTAGTTCATTTCTTTTTCTTTTTTTTCTTTTTTTTTTTTTTTTTTTTTTTTTTTTTTTTTTTTTTTTTTTTTTTTTTTTGAGGTGGAATCTTGCTCTGTCACCCAGGCTGGAGTGCCGTGGCACAATCTTGGCTTATTGCAACCTCTGCCTCCTGGGTTCCAGTGATTCTCCTCCCTCTGCCTCCTGAGTAGCTGCGATTACAGGTGCACACCACCACTCCTGGCTAAGTTTTGAATTTTTAGTAGATACGGTGTTTCACCATGTTGGCCAGACTGCTCTGGAACTCCTGACCTCAGGTGATCCAGCCAACTCCACCTCCCAAAGTGCTGGGATTACAGGCATGAGCCACCGCGCCAGACCTCTTTTTCTTTTTCTTTTTTTGAGAGTCTCACTTTGTTCCTGAGGCTGGAGGGCAGTGGTGCAATCTCGGCTCACTGCAAACTCTGCCTCCTGGGTTCAAGCGATTCTTGTGCCTCAGCCTCCTGAGTAGCTTGGATTACAGGCATTTGCCACCATTTCCAGCTAATTTTTGTTTTTGGTGGGGTTTTTTTGTTTGTTTGTTTTGTGTTTGTTTTGTTTTTGTTTTTTCTGAGACGTAGTCTCACGCTCAGTCGCCCAGGCTGGAGTGCAATGGTGCTATCTTGTCTCACTGCAACCTCTGCCTCCCAGGTTCAAGAGATTCTCCTGCCTCAGCCTCCCAAGTAGCTGGGATTACAGGGGTGAGCCAACACACCCACCTAATCTTTGTAGTGTTAGTAGAGATGGGGTTTCACCATGTTGGCCAGGCTGCTCTCGAACTCCTGACCCCAGGTGATCCGCCCTCCTCAGCCTCCCAAAGTGCTGAGACTACAGGCGTGAGCCACCGTGCCTGGCTAATTTTTGTATTTTTATTGGAGATGGGATTTTGCCACATTGGCCAGACTGTACTTGAATTTCTGGGTTCAAGTGATTCAGCCACCTTGGCTTCCCAAAGTGCTGAGATTTCAGTCTGGAGCCAACACGCCCAACCTTATCATTTATTTATTTGTTTATATACAGACTCTTGTTCTGTCACCCAGACTGGAGTATAGTGGTGCAATCATAGCTCACTATAACCTCAAACTCGCAGGCTATCTTTCCACTTCAACTTCCCTAGTAGCTGGGGATACAAAAACATGCCACCATGCCATGTCTTTTTTTTTGTAGAGACAAGGTCTCATGTTGTTCAGGCTGGTCTTGAACTTCTGACTTCAAGTAATTTTCTTGTCTCAGTCTTTCACACTGTAGGAATTACAGTCATGTGTCACCACATCTGGCCTTTGCTAACTATTTTGTAGTATGCAACACTTTTTTATTCATCATTGTCATCCTACTGTGTAATAGAAAACCAGAACTTACTCTTCTTATCTAATTGTAACTTAATATTTGTTAAGTAAACTCTTCCCATCCTCCCACTTTAATCTCTGGTGACACCTGTTGTATTCTTTGCTTCTAGAAACCCTTTATTTCAGAGTCCTTGTATGAGTAAAATTATGAGATCATGAGGTATTTGTCTTTCTGTATATGACATTTCACTTAACATGATATCCTCGAGGTCCACTCACGTTGTTGCAAATAGCAGAATTTTTTTTTTTTTTTTTGAGATGGAGTCTTACTCTGTTGCCCAGGCTGGAGTGCAGTGGTACAATCTTGGCTCACTGCAACCTCTGCCTCCCAGGTTCAAGGAATTCTCCTGCCTCAGCCTCCCAAGTAGATGGGATTACAGGTGCCCGCCTCCATGCCCAGCTAATTTTTTGTATTTTAGTAGAGACGGGGTTTCACTGTGTTGCCCAGGCTGGTTGCAAACTCCTGAACTCAGGCAGTCCACCCACCTCAGCCTCCCAAAGTGTTGGGATTACAGATGTGAGCCACAGCACCTGGCATAATTTTTTTTTTAATTACTAAGTAGTATTGTATTGTGTATGTATACCACATTTTCTTTTTTCCTTTTTTTTTTTTTTTTGAGACAAAGTCTTCCTCTTGTTACCCAAGCTGGAGTGCAACAGCATGATCTCGGCTCACTGCAACCTCTGCCTCCCGGGTTTAGGCGATTCTCCTGCATCAGCCTCACAAGTAGCTGGGATTACAGGCATGTGCCACCACACCCGACTAATTTTGTATTTTTAGTGGAGATGGGGTTTCTGCATGTTGGTCAGGCTGGTCTCGAACTCCTGACCTCTGCCCACCTCAGCCTTCGAAAGTGCTGGGATTACAGGTGTGAGCCACCAGACCTGGCCTTTTTTCTTCATTCATTTATCTGTTGCTATACATTTGAATTGATTCTATATCTTAGCTTTTATAGATAGTGCTACAATAAACATGGGTATGCAAATATCTTTTTGAAACATAGATTTTCTTTTTTTTTAGATATATACGCAGTAGTGGCCGGGCACAGTGGCTCACACCTGTAATTCCAGCACTTTGGGAGACTGAGGCTGGCTGATCGTGAGGTCAGGAGTTCGAGACCAGCCCAGCCAATATGGTGACAACCTGCCTCTACTGAAAATACAAAAATTAGCCAGCCGTGGTGGCACATGCCTGTAGTCCCAGCTACTCGGGAGGCTGAGGCAGGAGAACCACTTGAACCCAGGAGGTGGAGGTTGCAGTGAGCCGAGATTGTGCCACTTCACTCCAGCCTGAGGGAAACAACGAGACTCCGTCTCAAAGAAAGAAAAAAGATATATACCCAGTAGTAACATTCCTGGGTCATATAGTAGCTCTATTTTTAATTATTTGAGGAACCTCCATACTATTTTCTACAATGGTCATAAATATTTACACTCCCGCCAACAGTGTATATGTGTTTCCTCTTTATTACATCCTCATTAGTACTTGTTTTATTTTTTTAATTATAGCCATTCTAATAGGAGTTAAGTTGTATCTTGTAATTTGGGTTTGTATTTACCTGGTGATTAGTTTATGTTGAGCATCTTTTTATGTACCTGTTAGCCATTCATACGTCTTTTTTTGATAAATGCCTGTTAACATCTACATATTTTTAATAGATTTTGTTTTATTTTAGAATTTCAAAGTTTCTAATTATGAATACTAACTCCTTGTCATATGTATAGTTTGTCCATATTTTCCTTCATTTTTTAGATTGTCTCTTCACCCTCATAGTTGTTTCCTTTTATATGCAAAAGCATTTTAGCTTGATGTAATCTCATTCGCTTAGTTTTGCTTTTGTTTCCTATGCTTTTGAAGTCTTATTTTAAAAATTATTTCCCAGTCTAATGTTTTAAAACATTTTTTCTGTGTTTCTGTTTAATAGTTTCATATTTTGTGGTATTACATTTGAGTCCTTAATTCATCTTGAGTTGATTTTGTATATAATGGGGTAGGGATCTAGTTATATTCTTCTGTGTATAGATATTTGATTTTTCCTGCCATTTGTTGAAGAGATTGTCTTTTCCCCAAAGTGTGTTCTCACTACCATTGTTAAAAACTAGTTGGCTTTAGGTGTATAAATTTGTTTCTGAGCTTATTGGGCACATTGACTATGTGTTTGTTTTTATGTGAGTACAATGCTGTTTTGGTTACAATAGCCGTGTAGCAAATTTTGAAGTCAGATACTGTGATGCCTTCAGCTTTGCGCTTTTTAAAAAATATATAAAAATATTTCCTAGACAAGTGGCAGATTACATTTTATAAACAAAACCGTCTTTGAAAATACTGGCTGATTCTTCTTTAAAACATACAAATAGGTCTTTTAAAAAAACTTAAGTTCAGGGGTACAAGTGTACGTTTGTTGCATTGGTAAACATGTGTCATGGGGGTTTGTTGTAAAGATTAAGCCTAGTACCCATTAGTTATTTTTCCTGATCCTTTTCCTGCTCCAACCTTCCACCCTCTGAAAAGCCCCAGTGTGTGCTGTTCCCCTCTGTGTGTCCATGTGTTCTCATTATTTACCTCCCACTTGTAAGTGAGAACCCAAGAAGTGGAGGTTGTGGTGAGCCAAGATCATGCCATTGCACTTCAGCCTGGGTGACAGAGTGAGACTCTGTCTCAAGAAAAAAAAATAAAAGGAAAGTATTGCAATGTATCACTGAGACTCACACCTAGGTTATGATACTCTCTCCTGCCTGAGCCCTGCATAAATTGTATATTTTGATGTATCACTGCATTCAGCATATAGCTGACGCAACTCTAGCACATAGACCCTGCTCATGGGTATATTAGGACATACATTTTTCTTCATCACCTACGTTATGTGAATCCTCTTCTTCCCAGATCCTGCCAAAAGGAAAGATTGTGACATATCACTGGAACCAGCACTTAGGCAATGTGACTTTTCTGCTCTGCCTGAGAACCACATTTTTTGGTATTGTGACATTTCCCTGTGCCAAACACCTAAACAATGGGAGGCCCTGCCTCAGCCCTCTCCACAGGGGTTCTTGTGACATGTATCTGCATCCGTTACATAAAAAAATGTGACTCTGTTTCTACCTGTTCCCTGCTTGCAGGAAAGATTGTGACATAGTCCAGGGTCCAGCCACCAGGCGATGTGTCTCCTGTATGTGCATTACTTTTAGGAAGAAATGGTAACATACCATTGGTTGAGAACTCTGGTGATGTGACTCTCCTGCCTGATCAGTGCCCTCAGGGAAAATTTTACATATCATTGGCCCAGCATCCAGGTAATGTGACAGTTCTGGGTACTTTCTGTCAACAATTAGGTTGGTAACGTATATCTTAGTCCAGCTCACAGGGGTGATGATGACTCTAATACCTTGTACCAGCCAGTGGAAGAGATACTGTCTCTCATAGCTCGACTTAGAAAAAGGAGTAAAATCCTGGATCTCCTCTCTGTTTGAAGGTTATAGAGAATTACTATGCTCTCGCATATTGTATAAAGCCCTCAGATGGTACAGAGAGTGTCATCAAAGGACAAAGCAAACAGATTAGATCATGTTTCTTGTAAGCACACTCTGTCAATTTTTAGAATTAGCACTATGACACAGAGACAGAACCCACTGAGGAGTTCGTGATTCTCATGTGCAGATGCAGTCCACAGTTAAGATTGTGATATCATATGTGAACATCTGACCACAGTTGAGATGGTGACTCATTTCTAAACCCAGCTCATAGGCAGGTGAGGACTCTCCTCTCTGGACCCAGCCAATTGGAGAATGTTGACTCTCATACTCAGACTTAGAGCCACATAAGATCGTAGGTCCATAGCACCACAAAAATCTCAGAGCAGATTGTGACTCATGCATACCATATAAAGCCCTCAAGTGATACAGAGAGTGTCTTGACAGGGCAAAACACACAGGTGAGATTGTGACACTCATATTCACACCCAGTCAACAGCAAAGATTGTCATTCGCTTAAATAAACACAACCTTCTTCTGAGGTTCTGAATCTCACATTGGGAGGCAGTTGGAAAATGGACTCTGTGTGGATTCTGTCCACAGTTGGGTTGGTGACTCTTTAACCAAAATTCAGCACACCTTTGTGGCTGTAACTTCACCAAGGCACAGGGTTTACAAGAGAAATTGAGGCTCTCATGCACAAATCCATTCCACCATTGAGATTGTGACTTCTTGTACTTAGACCCAACTTGCAGGAGATGTTGAGTCTTATTCCTTGACTAAAGACCTTGCCATTTTTAACGTCACCAAAGGACCTTCTTATAGGTGTGATTGTGACATGTGCCTCTACCCAGCATCTGAGTTATTTGACTCTCATCTGGGCCCAGTACCCAGTGACATATTAGGGGACACCGACCGACCTTTGGTAATGTCACTCTATTCTGCCTTGATACAGCCCACAGGAGGCATTGTGACATATCACTGGGCCTTGCCCTCAGGTGATGTGAGTTTCCTCTTCTTGGTGATGCCCGTAGGTGTATTGTGACATATTGTTGGGCCTAAGTTATGTGACTCTCTTGCTTGTGTTCTTCCCACTTAGGGTATTGTGACATATGCCTGAGGCCAACACCCAGATGATGTAAGTCTTCATCCTGGACCCTGTCTACAGAAGTCATTGCAATATGTGTCTTCACCAATCACTGAGGTCGAACGCCCAGTGATATGACTCTCCTTCCTGGTCCATGCTCTCAGGGAAGATTGTGACATACCCCTGGCCCAGCACAGAGTTAATGTCACTCTTGTGCTTGCTCACTACACACGGGTAGGATTGTGACATATATCGTGGCCAAGCACAAAGATGTAATGATGACTATCATACCTCGAAGAAGGCAGTAGGATAATGTTGCTCCTAGATAGGCTTAGGAAAATGAAGAAGTCTTCTTTCTGTACAAATCTCACTCTCTGACATATATAAAGCCCTAATATGTTACAGAGAATGTCATAACAGGGCCCCATCACACAGGTGTGATTGTGTTCTATACACAGCCCACCAATCTTTAAAATTGTCACCCTCACACATGGACAGAGCCCACTGGTGAGGTCCTGAATCACACATGAATGTAGTTTACAATTGGAATTGTGACTGTCTTCAGTGAACATCTGGCCACAATTTGGATGGTGAATCTTTTTTTTTTTTTTGAGACAGAGTCTTGCTCTGTCACCCAGGCTAGAGTGCAGTGATGCAATCTTGGCTCACTGCAACCTCTGCCTCCTGGGTTCAAGCAGTTCTCCTGCCTCAACCCCCTGAGTAGCTGTGATTTCAGGCACCTGCCACTACACCCAGCTAATTTTTGTATTTTGAGTAGAGACAGGGTTTCACCATGTTGGCCAGGCTGGTCTCGAAATCCTGACCTCGTGATCCACCCACCTCGGCTGGGATTACAGGTGTGAACCACCATGCCCGGCAGTGATTCATTTCTAAACCCACCTTGTTAAAAAGTGAGGACTCTTCTATCTGGACTAAACCAATTGGATAGATGTTGATGTTCATATCTGGGCTTGGAACCACAGGAAAGATTCTGGATCTTCTCGGACAAAGGTCACAGAGGATTGCCACTCTTACATATTGTATAAATCCTTAAGTGAAACTGTATCATAAGAGAACATAGCACATGGGTAAGATTTTGTGTTTTGAATGCACACCCAGGCAACAGTAAAGATTGTCATTCTCCTATAAACACATCTCACTGTTGAGATTCTAAATGTCAGACACAGAGACTGTCAAAAGTTGAATAATTGACTCTTGTGTGGATCTGGACTACAGGTGAACTGGTGACTCTCAGAGCAAGATACAGCACACATATGAGTCTGTGACTTCACTGAAAGGACAAACCTGCAGAAGAAATTGTGGCTCTCCTGCTGACATTCTGTCAACCATTTATATATGACTCACATACTTAGACCCAACATACAGAAAGTGTTGACTCATACCTAGAACCTACACATATATGGAATTTCTACTCTAATTCCTGGACTTTTCTGCAGGTGTCATTGTATGCATCCGCTAACCACCTTAGTGATTTCACTTTCCTACTTGGCCCAGCCCACAGATGAGAGTGTGACATATTGCTTGACTCTGCACCTTGATGGTGCAATCTCCACTCACTCCAGCCTCTGCCTCCTGGGTTCAAGCGATTCTTCTGCCCCAACCTCCTGAGGAACTAGGATTACAGGCACGCACCACCACACCCAACTAGTTTTTGTATTTTTAGTAGACGCAGGGTTTCACCATGTTGGCCAGGCTGGACTCGAACTCCTGACCTCGTGATCCGCCCTCCTCAGTCTCCCAAAGTGCTGGGATTACAGGTATGAGCCACCATGCCTGGCCTAGCTAGGCCTTTCACCAAGTTGATGTGAGTTATTTTTCTTGCCTTGGTACTGTCCACAGGGTGCACTCTAACATATTTCTAAGCCCTTCACTCATGTTATGTGACTCTACATTTTTGCCTGTGCCCTATTTTGCATGTTAGGACATATACAAGGCCCAACACCTATAAAATGAGAGGCTCTGGGGGGCACGCCCAAGATGGCTGAATAGGAACAGCTCCAGCCTCCAGCTCCCAGTGTGAGCAACACAGAAGATGGGTGATTTCTGCATTTTCAACTGAGATACTGGGTTCATCTCACTGCGGTGTGTCGGACAGCTGGTGCTGGTCCATGGGTGCAGCCCGACCAGCGAGAGCTGAAACAGGGTGAGGCATTGCCTCACCTGGGAAGCACGAGGGGGAAGGGAATTCCTTTTCATAGCCAAAGGAAATTGAGACACACAACACCTGGAAAATCGGGTAACTCCCACCCTAATACTGTGCTTTACCAAGGGTCTTAGCAAATGGCACACTAGGAGATTATATCCCACACCTGGCCCAGAGGGNTGATTTCTGCATTTTCAACTGAGATACTGGGTTCATCTCACTGCGGTGTGTCGGACAGCTGGTGCTGGTCCATGGGTGCAGCCCGACCAGCGAGAGCTGAAACAGGGTGAGGCATTGCCTCACCTGGGAAGCACGAGGGGAAGGGAATTCCTTTTCATAGCCAAAGGAAATTGAGACACACAACACCTGGAAAATCGGGTAACTCCCACCCTAATACTGTGCTTTACCAAGGGTCTTAGCAAATGGCACACTAGGAGATTATATCCCACACCTGGCCCAGAGGGTCCCATGCCCATGGAGCCTACCTCATTGCTAGCACAGCAGTCTGAGATCTAACGGCAAGGCGGCAGTGAGGCTTGGGGAGCGTCCACCATTGCTGAGGCTTAAGTAGGTAAACAAAGCTGCCGGGAAGCTCGAATTGGGTGGAGTCCACCGCCGCTCAAGCAGACCGGCCTGCCTGTGTAGACTCCTCCTTTGGGGACAGGGCATAGCTAAACCAAAAGCAGCAGAAACCTCAGCAGAGGTAAATCTCTCTGACACCTTTGAAGAGAGCAGTGGAGCTCCCAGCACGGAAATTGAGAGCTGCAAATGGACAGACTGCCTGCTCAAGTGGGTCCCTGACCCCTGAGTAGCCTAACTGGGAGACATCCCCCACTAGGTGCAGACTCACACCTCACACCTCACACGGCGGGGTACACCCCTGAGACCAAGCTTCCAGAGCAAGAATCAGCAACACTCGCTGTTCAGCAATATTCTATCTTCTGCAGCCTTTGCTGCTGATACCCATGCAAACAGGGTCTGGAGTGGACCTCAAGAAAACTCCAACAGACTTATAGCTGAGGGTCCTGACTGTTAGAAGGAAAACTAACAAACAGAAAGGACACCCACACCAAAACCCCATCAGTATGTCACCATCATCAAAGACCAAAGGCAGATAATAGCACAAAGATGGGGAAAAAGCAGTGCAGAAAAGCTGGAAATTCAAAAAATCAGAGCGCATCTTTCCCTCCAAACGAACGCAGTTCATTGCCAGCAACGGAACAAAGCTGGACGGAGAATGACTTTAACGAATTGAGAGAAGAAGGTTTCAGTCGATCAAACTTCTCAGAGCTAAAGGAGGAACTATGTACCCGGCACAAAGAAACTAAAAACCTTGAAAAAAGAATGGATGAATGGGTAACTAGAATAATCAATGCAGAGAAGACCTTAAAAGAACTGATAGAGATGAAAACCATAACATGAGAACTATGTGACAAATTCACAAGCCTCAGTAAAGTAACCAACTCGGATCAACTGGAAAAAAGAGTATGAGCGATTGAAGATCAAATGAATGAAATGAAGGGAGAAGAGAAGTGTAGAGAAAAAAGAGTAAAAAGAACAAAGCCTCCAAGAAATAGGGGATTTTGTGAAAAGATCAAATCTACGTCTGATTGGTGTGCCTGAAAGTGATGAGGAAAATGGAACCAAGTTGGAAAACACTCTGCAGGATATCATCCAGGAGAACTTCCCCAACCTAGTAAGGCAGGCCAACATTCAAATTCAGGAAATACAGANAAACCTAGGTAATATCATTCAGGACATAGGCATGGGCAAGGACTTCATGTGTAAAACACCAAAAGAATTGGCAACAAATGCCAAAATTGACAAATGGGATCTAATTAAACTAAAGAGCTTCTGCACAGCAAAAAAAAAAAAACTACCATCAGAGTGAACAGGCAACCTACAGAATGGGAGAAAAATTTTGCAATCTACTCATCTGACAAAGGGCTAATATCCAGATCCGATAAAGAACTCAATCAAATTTACAAGAAAAAAACAGCCCCATCAAACAGTGGGCAAAGGATATGAACAGACACTTCTCAAAAGAAGACATTCATACAGCCAACAGACACATGAAAAAATGCTCATCATCACTCACCATCAGAGAAATACAAAACCATAATGAGATACCATCTCATACCAGTTAGAATGGCAATCCTTAAAAAATCAGGGAACAACTGGTCCTGGAGAGGATGTGGAGAAATAGGAACACTTTTACACTGTTGGTGGGACTGTACACTAATTCAACCACTGTGGAAAACAGTGTGGCGATTCCTCATGGATCTAGAACTAGAAATACCATTTGACCCAGCCATCCCATTACTGGGGATATACCCAAAGGATTATAAGTCATGCTGCTATAAAGATGCATGCACACGTATATTTATTGTGGCACTATTCACAATAGCAAATACTTGGAGTCAACCCAAATGTCCATCTGTGATAGACTGGATTAAGAAAATGTGGCACATATACACCATGGAATACTATGCAGCCATAAAAAAGGATGTGTTCGTGTCCTTTGTAGGGACATGGATGCAGCTGGAAACCATCGTTCTCAGCAAATTATCACCAGAACAGCAAACCAAATACCGCATGTTCTTACTCATAGGTGGGAATTGAACAATGAGATAACTTGGACACAGGAAGGGGAACATCACTCACCAGGTCCTATTGTGGGGAGGGGGGGAGGGATAGCATTAGGAGATATACCCAATGTAAATGACGAGTTAATGGGTGCAGCATACCAACATGGCACACGTATACATATATAGCAAACCTGCACGTTGTGCACCTGTACCCTAGAACTTAAAGTATAATTTAAAAAAATAAATAAATAAATGAGAGGCTCTTCCCTGGGCCCTGTATACAGAGGGCCTTGTGACATATCTCTGCATCAATCACCTCAGAAATGTGACTCCGTTTTTGCCTGCACTCTGTCCACAGGAAAAATTGTGACTTATCACTAGGCCCAGGTAACAGTTGTTGTGTCTCTGGTAAGTGAACCTTGACCACAGAGAGGATTGTTACCTATTGCTGGGCTCAGCCCCTATGTGGTGTGACTATACTGTCTGTGTCCTGCTTTCAGGAGAAGACTGTAACATATTCCTGGTTGAGTATTCAGGTGATGTGACACTCCTGTGTAGTCCCTGCCTTCAGAAAAGATTGTGATGTATTCCTGGCCAAAAACTCAGGTGACGTGACTCTCATCTCTCCCTATTCACAAGTAAGATTGTAAAATGCCTTCGTCTAGCATTTCTTTTTTTTTTTTTTTTTTTTGAGATGGAGTCTCTCTGTCACCCAGGCTGGAGTGCAGTAGTGTGATCTCAGCTCACTCCAACCTCTGCCTCCTGGGTTCTAGGGACTCTCCTGCCTCAGCCTCCTGAGTAGCTGGGATTACAGGTGTACACCACCAATCCTGGCTAATTTTTGTACTTTCAGTAGATACTTGGTTTCACCATGTTGGCCAGCCTGGTCTCGAGCTCCTTACCTCAAGTGATCTGCTCTCCTCAACCTCTCAAAGTCCTGGGATTACAGCATGAGCCACCGTGCCTGGCCACAAGTGTGATGATGACTCTCATACCTCAAAAAAGCCTGTAGAAAAGATCCTGTTTCTTATAGCTAGGCTTAAAATCATGAGTATGATCATGGGTCTTCTTGTATGAAGGTCCTAGAGAAATACCACTCTGTTTTATGCTATATAAATCTCTTATTATACAGAGATTGCGATTCCAGGGTTCAGAACACAGGTGAGATTGTGTTTCTCATATGCATACCCCAGCAACCATTAAAATTGTCATCTTCACACATGGACAGAGACCACTGGTAAGTCCTGAATCTCACACATGGAAAAAATCCACAGTTGAAATTGTGACTGTCATATATGAACATGCATCCAGAGCTGAAATGATGAGTCATTTCTAAATCCAGTTTATAGGCAAGTGAGAATTTTTCTA
>NW_016805345.1:99528-101888 GCF_001698545.2 Rhinopithecus bieti
AAAAAAAAAAAAAAAAAGTTATACAGACCTCTGCTGTGATTCACCTAGGGAGGCCTGCCAAAGGCTGCAAACAGCATCCATATTTTTCACTGACACCTCAAGATCCATTGGATCTGCTGGGTAATATGGCCCAAGTGGCAGAGCAGCTTGCACAGTAGCCTGGACCTGTTGCAGAGCCTTCTCCTTTTCTGGATCCCACTCAGAACTGGCAGCTTTTTGGGTCACTCAATAAATGGGCCAGAGTAACACACCCAAATGAGGAATATGTTGCCTCAAAATCCAAATAGGCCCACTAGACATTGTGCCTCTTTCTTGGTTGTAGGAGGGGCCAAATGCAGCAACTTACCGTTTACCTTAGAAAGAATATCTTGACAGGCCCTGGACCACAGGACCCCTAGAAATTTTACTGAGCTAGAAGATCCCTAAATTTTAGTCAGATTTTTTTTCCATCCTCTGAAATGGAAACAAATGATTTGGAGTATATTTAGATACAATGTAGAAAATTTTAAAAAGAGCTTAACCTAATAGAAATATATTACCTAACTCTATTAAAGAAGATTGGAATGAGGCCGGCATGGTTGCTCATGTCTGTAATCTCAGCACTTTGGAAGGCCGAGGTGGGTGGATCACGTGAGGTCGAGGATTTGAGACCAGCCTGACCAACATGGAGAAACCCTCTCTCTACAAAAAATACAAAATTAGCCGGGTGTGGTGGAGCATGCCTGTAATCCCAGCTCCTCAGGAGGCTGAGGCAGGAGAATCACTTGAACCTGGAGGCTGATGTTATGAAGAGCCAAGATCGTGCCTTTGCACTCCAGCCTGGGCCACAAGAGCGAGAACTCCATCTCAAAAAAAAAAAAAAAAAGGTTGGAATGAAAGGTCTTAATTTAAATCACTTTGAAAACAATGTTTTGATTGAATACTGCAAGAGTTAAAAACTATATGCAAACTGTATTCTTGTTGGTGTTGTTTCTTCATAAGCATATGAATTAGCAATTTTTAAAACTATATGTTGTCATATACACACACACACGTAGTAATTACTGCCTGTTTTTTGAACTTGAAAAATGTTAGCAACAAAGGGAGAATTTTAGAATAAATGATGTAATGCTGGACTGGAGTTGCACATGTTTTGTTTTCAGACAGAGTCATTGTCACCCAGGCTGTAGTGCAGTGGTGCATTCCTGGCTCACTGAAGCCTCCACCTCCCAGGTTCAAGTGATTTTCATGTTTGAGCCTCCTGAGTAGCTAGAATTACAGGTGTGTACCAACTTACCTAATTTTGTATTTTAGTAATGATGGGGTTTCACCATGTTGGCCAGGCTGGTTTCAAAATCCTGGCTTCAAACAATCCACCTGCTTTGGCCTCCCATAGTGCTGGGATTACAGGCATGAACCACCATCCCCACTAGGAATATTTGGATAAATGCATGTTTCATAATATCTTCATTTAGAGAGAGACAGAGAAAAAGAGATTTATTCATACATGAATGTATATTGGTAAGTACATTGCCAAACTCTGTCTGCTGAAAGGTTTCAGAAGCAGTGACACCCCAGTATTAATGAGCATACCCAGCTCTCATATTATGGTTTCTAAGTACTATTCGTCAATAAGAGGAATAACATTGTAGTAAAAATAGGTAAGTCTAGCACTGGAATGGAAAATCCAAGTTAAGGTAGAGTATCTTGTGAAGCCAGAAAGTTAAAAGTACTTTATGAGCAACAGAAGAAGACATGTCAAATGAAGCCAATCTGAAAGACTTTCTGGCAGCCCAAGCTAGAACAATGTGAGAAACAAAATAAATAATCATAGCCTTGGATTATAACTCTTTGAATAAAAGAAATGTCTATGAGTCCATTAAACATATTGATTTTTTTAATATTGGATAGGAAAACATGGAAAGTAAAAAAAATCTACAGAATTCCAAGTACTAATCAATGTAGATGGATAATGCAATATAGGAAATCAGTAGGACACCACAGTAATTACTGTCGACAAGATGTGTTGGGGAATGCAGAAATTATGGGTTAAAGTTAAAGGAGAAACAGTATTTACACAGCCTCAAAGTATCTGCAATATATATATATATATATTTGAGACGGAATCTTGCTCTGTCACACAGGCTGGAGTACAACGACACAGCCTAGGCTCACTACAACCTCCACATCCTGGGTTCAAGTGATTCTCCTATCTCAGTCTCCTGAGTAGCTGGGACCATAGGTGTGTGCCACCATGCCCAGCTAATTTTTGTACTTTTAGTAGAGATGGGGTTTCACCATGTTGGCCAGGCTGGTCTCAAACCTCTGACCTTTTGATCTGCCCGCCTTGACCTTCCAAAGTGCTGAAATTACAGGTGTGA
>NW_016805346.1:0-555 GCF_001698545.2 Rhinopithecus bieti
TCGGCCTCCCAAAGTGCTGGGATTACAGGCTTGAGCCACCGCGCCCGGCCCCTGGATGCATTTTTAATTTAGAGTCACAAGATGTTTTCAATATAGCGTAAAGCACACAAGTAGGGAAATATAACATTTTTCTACATATATTTTTGGTGATGAGACAGTGCCATTAGCAGTAAAATATTAAAAGAAGAGACTTTTTTCTGCTAGAAGGTGAAAATGCTTACTGGACCCTGGATAAGAGCTCTGTTCTACTGCAGTGCACCAAAACATTGTCAATGGACATCGCAAGTTTGAAAATGCTTTGTCATTTCTTTAAGGCCATAATGGCTGTTGGTCTCACTCCACTCACAGGGGGTGAGGGGAATGGGTGGGATGGTGGTGGTGGGAAGGTGGGGAGAGACAGGCTATCTTTATGTTAAACCAAGTATCTGTAACTGAATCGTGTAATGGACTGTAAACTAAAATTTAAGTAGAAGCAAAAGCCTTATGGACCCTTATTTTGTGTCATTTTTTTCCCATGGGAAGAAAAACTTGAGGACAGAGAAATATGTTAAAAAA
>NW_016805347.1:0-1025 GCF_001698545.2 Rhinopithecus bieti
TGGTCTAATTTTCTGCCCTCTAGGATTGTCAAATAAAGGCAAATTTAATCAGTCACCAATAGGAAGCAGTCTCAAAGAGCAAGGATAAGCAAGAGTCTGGGACAGGAATGGAAAGGTGTGCTTAGAAGAATGAATCTGTTAACGATTTAAATACTTTATATCCTTCACAATTGCTGTCTGCTAAGGATTGAATATTTGTCCAAAGTTCATATGTTGAAATCCTAACCTTCAATGTGATAGTATTTGGAGTACAGCATTTAGGAGGTAATTAGTTCATGAAGGTGGAGTCCTCATGAATGTGATTTTAGTGCCCTTATAGGAAGAGACAGGAGACCTGTCTCTCCCTGCCTGCTCTCTGCCATGTCAGGATAGAAGGTGAAGATGGCCATCTGCAAACCAGAAAGCAGGTCCTCACCAGGCACCATATCTGCTGGCACCTCAATCTTGGGCTTCCCATCATCCAGAACTATGAGAAATAAATGTTTGAAGCCACCCATTCTATGGTATATTTGTTATAGCAGCCTGGACTGACTAAAACTGATTCCTACCTATATTTCCTACCTCTTCTCCCTCTTCTGCCCTATGGAAACCCTCCATTCCAGCCCACCTGCCCTTTCATTATTATACAAATTGGCTTGATTTTCCAAACAAAGTTGTCCTAGAACCATCAATTTCCTCATAATCAGATCCCTGACCCCAAGGTCTAGAATCTCTAGACCTAAGCCTCCTAATACTGGCATCTATTTGTCCATCCCCTAAAACCTCCAAGGACCACTGGTCTTGGGGTCAGAAGACAGGGATCTGAAAGCGTATCTTATTATATGACCATATGACAGACATTCTCATTCAGGGCTAACACTTCTTAAAAGCAAAATGAGAGAAATAGACTACATAATTACAAAACTCTTCCACCCTATTTCATGACTCTAATTCTCACCCCATTTTTTTCAACAACTCCAGTACTACTAGGAATAGTTATAACATTTTCTTTTTCTACATAAAAGGACCAGGCAGCAGAGGGGTAA
>NW_016805348.1:0-958 GCF_001698545.2 Rhinopithecus bieti
GATAGTCTGGAGTGCATTGAGGCCTAGTGAAAAACGAAATATCCTCATATAAAAACTAGAAAGAAGATTTCTGTGAAAGACCTTTGTTATATATTATTTAATCTCATAGAGGTACATGATCGTATTCATATATGAGTTTGGTAGCACTGTTTTTGGGGAATCTGAGAAGGGATATTTTGGATGGCATTGAAGCCTATGGTGACAAAGGAAATATCCTCTGATAAAAACTAGAAAGAATCTTTCTCAGAAAGTTCTTTTTGGTGTGTGAATTCACCTCACAGAGTTAAACCTTTCTTCTGATGGAACAGTTTGATAACACTGTTTTCCTGAATCTTCAATAAGATATTTGGGAGTGCATTGAATCTCTGGTGACAAAGGAACTATCCTCAGATAAAAACCAAAAGGCAGCTTTGTGAGAAATGGCTTGTGATGTGTGAATATATCTCACAGAGTTACACCATTCTTTACATTAAGTAGTTTGCTAAAACTTTTTTCCTTTATTCTGCAATGGCATATTTGAGAGCACATTGAGCAATATGGTGAAAAAGGTAATATCCTCAGGTATGAACAAGCAAGAAGTTCTCTGAGAAACTGCATTGTGATTTGTGAATTCATCACACAGAGTTACACATTTCTTTCCATGGAGCAGTTTGCCAACACTATTTTCGTGGAATCTGTAAAGGGATATTTGCTAGCAAAATGGGGCAAATGGTGAAAAGGGAAATATCCTCCTACAAAAAATTGAAAGAATCTTTCTGAGAACCTTCTTCATGATGTGTGAATTCATTTCACAGAGCTACACCTCTCTTTTCATGGGGCAGTTTGCTAACACTCTTTTCATGGTATCTGCAACTGGATATTCTGGAGCACATTGAGGCCTACAGTGAAAAGGAAATATCCTCATATAAAACCAGAAAGAAGCTTTCTGAGAAACCACTTTGTGATGTGTTATTACACC
>NW_016805349.1:0-957 GCF_001698545.2 Rhinopithecus bieti
CTGCTAAATGAAAAGAATCATGAACTTTTTGAGATAAATTAACACATCACAAAGCGGTTTCTCACAAAGCTTCTTTCTACTTTTTATATGAGGATATTTCCTTTGTTACCATAAGCTTTTGTGCACTACAAAATATCCCATTGCCAATTCCAAGAAAACAGTGTTACCAAACTGCTAAATGAAAAGAACAGTGTAACTCTGTGTGCGATGAATTCAAACATCACAAAGAACTTTCGCGGAAAGTTTCTCTTTGGTTTTTACTCTGAGGATGTTTCCTTTTTCACCATAGGCTCCAATGCCCTCCCAGATATACCATTGCAGATTCCACGAAAACAGTGTCAGCAAACACCTCAATGAAAAGAACACTGTAACTCTATGAGATGAATTCACACATCACAAAGCAATTTCTCAGACAGCATCTTTCAAGTTTTATCTGAGGATGTTTCCTTTTTCACCATAGACCTCAAGTGCTCCCATATATCCCTTTGCTGATTCCACAAAAACATTGTTAGCTGACTGCTACATGCAAAGAAATGTGTAAGTCTGTAAGATGAATTCACACATCACAAAGAAGTTTCTCAGAAAATTTCTTTCTAGTTTTTATCTGAAGGTATTTCCTTTGTCACTATAAGCTTCAATGTGATACAAAATATCCCTTCTCAGATTAACCAAAAACAGAGTTACCAAACTGCTCATTGAAAAGAATGGTGTACCTCCATGAGATGAATTCACAAATCACAAAGCAATTTCTCAGGAAGCTTAGTTCTAGTTTTTCTCTGAGGATATTACCTTTGTTGCCATACCCTTCAATGTGATGTAAAATATCACTTCTAAGATTCCCCAAAAACAGTACTACCAAACTGCTCCATGAAACGACTAGTGCAAATCTGTGAGATGAATTCACAAATCACAAAGCAGATTCTCACAAATCTTTTTTTCTAGTTTTATCTGAGGATA
>NW_016805350.1:0-1580 GCF_001698545.2 Rhinopithecus bieti
GCCAAAACAAAATCAATCAAGAAGTGGAAATTATCAGTCAGGTCCAATTATTGATATTAAATTAAACCTCAGTTCAAACAAAATTTTGCCTTTAAGAAGGCACTAGTACTGTCAACTTAGAAATAATTGATCACTAAATTTAAGTCAGTTGAGAAAAGCAAGAAAATTCTCTCTCTCTCTCTGTACATTTTAATCCCCAATGTGATAGTGCCAACAATCACACTGGAGATTAAGAATATACACAGATTAAGAATATACATGTGTTTATATTTAAACAATCCTCTATAAAAAAAAAAAGTCCATGTTTCAATAGACGCATGTTAGGCATGAATTTCAGGACAAATTTTTTTACAGTATAGATTTTGAGAAAGATGATTAAGTTTTGTTTTTGTCTACTATATCTTATGCTCTCAGATTCTTTATGAACTTCAGCTGAGATATTTTGAAATAGAAACAAAAAGCAAAAACCCCTCACTTAGCCTGCTGTTTCCCTCTTTAAAGCTAGGATCATCATGCTAGAGAATAGCTTAGGACCAAAATGTAAACTAAAATCAAGAAGGAATGAATTTTAATGAATCCAAATGGGAATGGTAATGATCTATCATCATCTTGCAAGTAAGGAATTGTAAAATTTATTCTGCCTCAGTACATCTAAAAATTAACTTTACATTTATAGATAGCATGAAGCATTAATCAATTTACCTTAAAGATAGACTAGAAAGAGTTAATTTATATCTAAATATATGTCATGAGATCTGCTGTTTTATTAAAGAACCTTTAATTCCTGAGATGTTTGGAATGAGTTTCTGGAATAGAAATGGTCAAGAAAACAAAGGGTCCAAATATGAACACAGCAACCTAGCATGTGTCTTTTAAATGTAGGTGTTAGAGAGTGCTGAAAACTAGCTATAACCTCAGCATGTGCTTCGTTTTCAGATTATTTTAGTGGGGAGAGTAGGTTTTTATTGTTCTTTCCAGTGGGATTTCATGCATGGATTACTTTCCCATTTTACACCATTAGTTAATACATTCTCTCTCTACCCTCTTCCCTCCACACTGAGCAAGGAAACCTGCAGGATAAATGAGTTGCAACCAATAAACAAGATTAAATACCCAAATCTTTTCAGTTTCCCCAGACCCCTCCCCCTATAAACAAACGCCTACCCTGTTTTCTATGGCTGGTCTGCAAATACATATGTACACACTAATCACCAAAGAGTCTTCAGTGAAGGTCTCATCCTTCCCACCCCTCCTCCAGAAGAATGAGTATTTTAAAGTTTTCACCTAAGTGAAGTAGTATTAACACAGGATATAATTCCAATAAAAGTACTCAGGCTTATCTACTACTTTAACAACTATGGATAATGTTTACCAGATAAAATTCCAATTCCTGACTCAGTAGTTGAAAATTTAAAAAATCAGTTTCTGTCAAACAGAACAGTTTTTTGTTTGTTTTTTTAAAATATTGATTGTATAAATCTTTGATTTTGATAAAACATTAAAAAATATCCCAGGTTTTAGAGTTTTGGCTTGTCTAAATGATTAATTTTGACTTTTTTTATTTTACAATTACAATTTTC
>NW_016805351.1:0-1664 GCF_001698545.2 Rhinopithecus bieti
TATTTTTCTGTTTTTCCTATTTGTTTTCATTGGTTTTAACAAGAAAGGGAGCCCAGGGAGCCAAACCAAGGTGAGAAAAGTTGTTCTTTTATTCCGTCTGGCCCATGGCAGAAGGGAAAATATTCCCATTTCAAAAATAGCATGTTCTCAAGAGATTTCCATCTCAATTCTTAAAAATAGCAAATGGTCTTAGTTAGAGATGGCAAAATACACTATGGACACTGCTGGAATTACCATCCACTTAAACTAGGTGTACATGAGTTTTCAACATTCAACAGGCTGATCTGTTTATTCTTAGCAAGACGTTATCCTGTTTCTAAGCTCTAATACTTAAGGCCCTATGGAAAAGCTTGACAGATTTCTATATAAGAAGTGACTTTCAATAATTATTAATGTCTTTATTAATTATGTTCATGAATTAATTCTAAGGGTATTAGTTATGGATTTAAAACTATAATGAAAAATATTTATTATAGAGCTTTATGTCTCATATTAAGGAAGTTAATCCATCTTCTCACTAGGCAACGGGAAGATAATTTCAGCCAGATATAAAATTTGTTTTGTTTTTATTAGGGACTCCTAGTAGCCAGGTGGCATGAAAAGAAGCAGATCCAAGAGGCACATACCACATACTCAAAAGAAAAGAAAGCAAACCATTTATCTCTATGGAGGAAATTTATCTGGTAATGTATAATGTACACAAGAACTAACCTGAGTCATTGCAAATAGATGACAAATTGCAGATATTTCTCTGGAGTTTGACGCCTGCAAAGAAAACACAACCCAGCCGGTTAAGCATGTCAATGCCTGTGTTTATGTGCTGCAATGTCAAGATAATTCATAAATGTAGGCATCAAATGTGGACCAGCAATATTATAAGCTGGATTTAATTGGCTGGATGAATTCCACAAAGACTAAAGAAATGAGTTTTCATTTGTTGGTTGGTCAGCTATGGAACTTAATTCTTTACTAATCTTTAGTATGTCAATATCTGACCCTCAACTCCTCCCTAAAATTTTTGTCTCCTTCCCAATTAATCCCTCTCCTGTTCAGTATAAACAGAGCACCATGAACACAAACCAAGTAGAGACTTTAAATGGAATGGCCCTTAATCATAGATCCTCCTTCTTTTCCTAGGTAGGAGAGTCTATGAACACTCTAATGTTAATCCTAGCTCTTTATGCAAATGTATGTATGAAATAACATTAATGTCATAATATTGTTTCATGGGCAAATCTACAAAATTCAAAACATATTTGCTGAGCATTAACCATATTCTACAGGCTTTGGCAGTTTCCAGATATAGATCCTGCCCTCAAGGAGCTTACAATCTAGTGGATGACACTAGCCAGTAAATAAAAGCATTTTTTAATTTACTTATTAGTGAGGGCAAAATGGAGTGCTGACCAGGACAACAGACCACACGGGCATACAAAGGAGACAGAGATGACTGGGAGATAAAATGAGCATCAGAACCAAAACTTTATATGTATTAACCTGAGAAACACTTTCTCCTTTGGTGAGAGGAGAAGTATATCTCTTCTTCAATTTGAAAATAACTCAAGGTTTACTTCTCTAAAAGGCCTTCCTGGCCGGGCGCGGTGGCTCAAGCCTGTAATCCCAGCACTTTGGGAGGCCGAGACGGGCGGATCATGAGGTCAGGA
>NW_016805351.1:5860-7120 GCF_001698545.2 Rhinopithecus bieti
CCGCCCGCCTCGGCCTCCCAAAGTGCTGGGATTACAGGCTTGAGCCACCGCGCCCGGCCGGCACAACCTTTCTAGAAGGTAACTGAGCAGTAGTATCAAGGGTCTTACAATATTCTTACTGCTGACCCTTAGAATGCAATCCTTGCATATTGTAATCCCTGGAATGTATCCTACAGAAATAAGAAATGAATGCAAAGATGTTGGCACCAGAATGTTCATTGCAATAACTTCTATTAAAAAGATAGAAACAACTTTAAAGTTCAACATATGGTACAAAATGGAATATTATCAAGTCATAATAGTAAGGGACACTGGAAGATACTTCTAATGTAATATTAAGTCAAAAGGGCAAGATACAAAAATCTATGTAAATTATGACTATTTTGCAAAGGATATAAGAGTATATGTATATAAATATATGTATAAATGATACTGAATGGAAATAGACCAAATTGTTAACAGTCATAGTCTTAGGAAAGTAACATTAAAGATGATTTGTATTTTCTTCTTTGTATTTCTCTACATTCTCCATTTTTATGAGCTAATATGTATCACTATTATAATCACAAAAATAATACATGCTATTTTAAATGGAGTGCTATGGCCATCGTTTGGAGGTTTGGGAGTGTGGTGACAGAATTATAGTTCAATGTCAAAGTAAAAGGGGTCATAAATCAGTGGTTGAAGGCACAGGAAAGAGGGCAAGGAGACAAAAGAAAACTCTTTAGTAACCCAGTAGACCGCACAAACAAGAAACTCAAGAGGCTGCAGAAGAAGCTATTACATTTAGAAATCACTTGATATTACCTGTTTTGTTTAAAGGGGTAAGCTTAAAGTAACATCTGAAATAAAATTATAAAATTAGCATAACTACTGGCATGGTTTATAAACATGTGTGTCTTCCAAGGTTCCTTACACATTTCCCTTTTCCCCAAATCTGGGAGAAGTTAGTTTTGCAAAAGCCAACTGACACTACTAAATGTTTTTGCTACCCATCGTCTCATTACTCCATTCTTCAACCCCTGGAGACAATTCCTGAGCAAATGTTCATTGATTCAAATGCAAGTTACATGTCTAAACACTTAGCAACACTCCCGTAACCATTATTTGAATAAACTCATCTATGTTGTTTACTATTTTGTCCCTTTTTTTTCTATTATAATGAAAGCCTAAGGGATATTATATTTCCAACATTAATACTGATTTTAACATATAGACCTGTGGATGCATAATACATTTTACCAGTGGTACACTCTTATA
>NW_016805352.1:0-597 GCF_001698545.2 Rhinopithecus bieti
GGGGGGGGCGGGGAGGGGGGGCTGCAGAGTCGGTGAAGAGTCGGTGAAGAACGGGGAGTGATAAAAACATGTCAGAAAAAGACGTTCCAAGGCTGGAGTCCTTGGTTTGCAACACTCAAATTGGGGTGAAAGTCAGGGCACGGGCAATGAGTCCATATATTTGTGTTTTGAGGGAGGTGTTAGGGAAAGGTGAAGGAAGGCGAAGAGAAGGCTAAGGAAGCCTAAGAACTGCAGCTGCAGAGTCACGGAAACACTTCGCTCCGCTCCAGGATCACTGGCACAGGCCTGTGCCAGGACGAACTCCGGGTAAGACCCGTGACCCCACCCTAGAAAACTCCCGACTCCCTGGCTGGAGAAGGTAGCCAAGGTAGGGCGGACCGTCCCCCGACGGCCCCTAGGAGGGTCCAGCCCGGAGCGGACGGCGCCGGGCGCCCAGCACCGCGACCAAGGCTCCGGGCCCGTGCCCCCTCCCGCCCTGGGCGCCTGCACCCCCAGCCCCGAGCCGCGCCGTCCTTACCCGGCGCGAAGCTGTCGGCTCCCGGCAGCCGGGCGGCCACGGCAACGGCACCTCCTCCTGCGGCGGGCGCCCTCACCCTT
>NW_016805353.1:0-2463 GCF_001698545.2 Rhinopithecus bieti
TACACAAATCAATAAATGTCATTCATCACATAAACAGAACTAAATGCACAAACCACATGATCAACTTAGTAGATGCAGAAAATCTTTTGATAAAATTCAACATCCCTTCATGTGAAAACTCTCAACAAACTATGTGTTGAAGAAACATAGCTCAGAATAGTAAGAGCTATTTATGACAAACCCACAGCGGTCATCATACTGAATGGAAAATGTTGGAAGTACTCCCCTTGAAAACTGGCACAAGATTAGGATGCCCTTTGTCACCACTTGTATTTAACATAGTATTGGAAGTCCTGGCCTAAGCAATCAGGCAAGAGAAAAAAATAAAGGACATTCAAATAGGAAGAAAGTAAGTTAAACTATCTCTGTTTCCAGATGACATGATTCTATATCTAGAAAACCTCATTGTCTTGGCTTGAAAGCTCCTTCAGCTGATAAACAACTGCAGCAAAGTTTTAAGATACAAAATAAACGTACAAAAAATCAACAGCATTCCTATACACCAACAACAGACAAGCCAAGAGCCAAATTAGAAATACAATCCCATTCACAATTGCCACAAAAGAATAAAATATCTAGGAATATAGCTAACCTGAGGGGTGAAAGATCTCTACAATGAGAATTACAAAACACTGCTCAAGGAAATCAGAGATGACACAAACAAATGTAAAATACTCCATGCTCATTAATAGGAATAATCAATATCATTAAAATGGCCATACTGCTCAAGGCAATTTAAAGATTCGATGCTATTCCTATCAATCTACCAATGACATTCTTCACAGAACTAGAGAAAAACATTTTAAAATTTATATGGAACCCAGAAAGAGTCTGAATAGCCAAGGCAGTCCTAAGCAAAAAGAACAAAGTAGGAGACATTACGCTACCTGACTTCAAACGATAGTACAGTAACAAAAACAACATGATACTGATATAAAAACAGACACATAGACCAATGGAATGGAACAGAGGGCCCAGAAATAAGGCCATGCACGTACAACCATCTGATATTTGACAAAACCGACAAAAACAAGCAATGGGGAAAGGACTCACTATTCAATAAATGGTGCTGGGATAACTGGCTAGCCATATGCAGAAGATTGAAACTGGACCACTTCCTTACACCATATAAAAAATCAACTCAAAATGCATTAAAGGCCTAAATCCTCAAACTCTGAAAACCCTGGAAGACAATCTAGATAATACCACTCTGGACATAGGAACTGGCAAAGATTTTATGACGAAGGCACTAAAAGGAATTGCAACAAAAGAAAAAATTGACAAACGGGATGTAATTAAACTAAAGAGTTTCTGCAAAGCAAAATAAACTATCAATAGAATAAACACACAATCTATGGAATGGCAGAAAATATGTGCAAACTATGAATCCAACAAAAGTCTAACATCCAGCATCTAAAAGGAACTTAAAGATTTACAAGCAAAACACAATGACCCCATTAAAAGTGGGCAAAGAACATGAACACTTTTCAAAAGATGACATATATGTCACCCACAAACATGTGAAAAAAGCTCAATATCAATGATCGTTAGGGAAATGCAAATCACGCCACACTAGTCAGAATAGTTATTATTACAAAGTAAAAAAATAACAGATGCTGGCAAGGTTGCAGAGGAAAGAGAACACTTATACACTGTTGGTTGGAAGGCAAATTAGTTCAACCATTACGGAAAGCAGTGTGGCAATTCCTCCAAGAGCTAAAAACAGCAGAATCATCTGACCCAGAAATCCCATCACTGGGCATATACCCAAAGAAATAGAAATCGGTCTGTTATAAAGACACATGCACACATATGTTCATTGCAGCACTATTCACAATAGCAAAGACGTGGAATCAACCTAAATGTCCATTAATGGGAAAATGGATAAAATGTGGTGTGCATATACCACAGAATACTATTCAGCCATAAAAGAACATTGAGATCATGTCCTCTGCAGGAACATGAATGCAGTTGGAAGCCATTATCCTTAGCAAACTAACGCAACAACAAAAAACCAAATAAATATAGCATGTTTCTCTTTTAAGTGGGAGCTAAATGATGATAACACATGGACACAAAGAGGAGAACAACAGACACATGGGCCTACTAGAGGGTAGAGATAGGAAGGAGGGAGAGGAACAGAAAAAATAACCATTGGGTTCTAGGCTTAGTAACTGGATTACAAAATAATCTGTATATCAAATCCTCTGAAATGACTTTACCTATATAAAACACCTGTACGTGTACTCCTGAACCTAAAATAAAAATTAAAAAAAGGTTTTCTGTCTGATGTGAGATGACATCTCCCTCTGGTTTTAATTTGCATTTCTGATTATTGATGTTGAGTTTTTTTTCATCTTTTGGTGGCCCTTTGTATGTAATAACTTTGTCTTTTGTTTTCTGGTCATTGTGCCTCTTTCCTAACAGTATTACCTGGGCATTTTCAAAAAAAAAAAAAAAAAA
>NW_016805353.1:5984-18098 GCF_001698545.2 Rhinopithecus bieti
GAAAGTGCGCAAAAGCAACAGGAATCAAAGCATGTTCTCCAAAATGCTTTGTGGTGTCCAATCAGATTTTAAAATCTGCGGAATACTGATTTTCAAACTTGCCTGCACATTAGAATCACTGTGGAGTTGTAGGAAAAAAATTTGATGCCTGGTTTTCTACTTCTAGTGCTCCTAACTTGACTGTCCTGGGCAACAGAATTTCTTAAAGCAGCCTAGAGGACTATAATGGGTAGCTGTTTAGGAACCACTGAGTAGACTTTAGAACCAAAATTTTTATCTCTCTTATTGAATTAAAGGTGTAGTAATATCTTAATGCTCAGAAAATTCACAGAATTCACAGACCAGCAAAAGAGACAGGCACGCATTCCAGTAACCATATGGTGATTTGGTACATATATAATTTACAGTATAAACCAAAGTGTATACATTCTAGAGAGCAAATACTTTGCTTGGATACTGAGAGAAGTTAGGGAAAATTCCAAAAAGGGGGTGATTGCTGATCTGGACTCTGGAAGGTAACTCAGAATTGCTAGGCTAAGGGTAGAATGACATTGAATATGTGGGAGGTAGAGGTTGCAAAAGCAAAAGTATGTAAAGAAGAAAATGAGATGGAGAGAAAAAATGGAGTAATAAGGTGAAACACAGGGTAGACTTACACAGCTGGAAAAGATTGGTCTACAAGAAGTAGGTTTACTTTTACAAAATACTAGGTTTATATGGTGGAAAAAAAATCACACCATTTAAACTTCCATTAAATAAAAGCACTCAATTCCTAATTTCTAATCTCCAAATCACCGTTTATGCTTTCTGGTATATTGTTTGTTTCCACAACTATTTTATGCATACACATACTTAGTGGATCCAAATCCCTGTCTAGAGATAGTTCTTCAAAATACCAAATTGTAGCAGCAGTACTTAATTTTCATGTTAGCCTTCACTCCACCAGGTAGAGGCAATCTGGTCACACCTAAATTAACAGTTTCCTAACATATATATAGACACACACAGGTACACACACAGTCTTCGTAGATAGCATCTGATATGGTCCGGCTCTGTGTCCCCACCCAAACCTCATCTTGAATTGTAATCCAAATTGTAATCCCAAGGTGGTGTGGGGGGACCTCTTGGGAGGTGATTAGATCATGGAGGCAGTTCCCACTTGCTGTTCTCATGATGTGAGTCAGTTCTCATGAGATCTGATGGTCTTATAAGGGGGTTTTTCACCTCTTCACTCTGCACTTTTCTCTCCTGCTGCCATGTGAAGGAGGATGTGTTTGCTTCCTCTTCTGCCATGATTATAAGTTTCCTGAAGCCCTCCCAACCATGCAGATCTGTGAGTCAATTAAATCTCTTTACTTTATAAATTACCCTGTCTTGGGTATGTCTTTCTTAGAAGTGTGAGAATGGATTAATATAGCATCCAAGTTCCAGGGATTTAAATTTACTTGGTCTCAACCCTTCCAGAAAGAGGACAGTGGGGGGATTTGGTCTGTGTTATTACCTATCAACTCCAGTAGTCACCAAAAATTCTTCAAGGCCATCTCATCTTCAGTCCTCTCTTCCTGCTCCTGCTGGTGCAGGTTTGCTGTTCTTTACTTCTGATCCCAGATATTCATATTCATTCTCTCCCCTACATCCCTGCCTCCTCCCCCGCTCCCTCCCTCTCCCTCCCCCTTCCCTCCCTCTCCCCGTCTTCCCCACTCCCCTCTCTCATCAGAAGGTGGATGCTCCTGAACCTTGCTAAGCCATCAGGAAATTCAGAGGCTCAGGATTTTTGTCACTTCTGTGCTGCTGCAAGGAACAATGAAATACTATCTCTTGCCACCTTCCTACAATTCAGGGAAAAGACCATGAGGCCAGCTCAGGTCCAACAGCCTATGCCAGAACTATAAAGAGGTGACCTGCAAATGTATTTCATGTGGCTATATAAAATGTTCTTGTTTGTCTGTTGCTCGTTTACTTTAAACTAGTTGGCAACATGTGAACATCAGGAAGTTTCACATCAGGTATAGATTTCTAGCTTCTCTTACAAAATCCAAAGATCTGACAACATTGGGTCTATATTCTCACTTGGCAAACATTGGCTGATGTGGGTAATCACAGCATAAATTCTCCAGTTGGATTTTCCGTGAAAGGTCCATGGCATTCATTTACATTCCTAGCCTGCTACCTGTAGCTATTTAAGTTTTTAACTGGTTATAAACATATCTCATAGTTTCTTCTATTCTACTTTGTTGCATCTTCTATAAGTTCTAATTTAGAAATGATGTACAATCCTCTATCAGTTTTTAACTCCCATTAACCGTATCACAGAAACTCACAAGGAACTTGCAATATCTTTTTTTTCTGAGTTTCCCTTTCTACCCTCCTTCCCACCAGCCTAGTCCAGGAAACAGTGTCTCGAGTTGGTTAGAAGCCCCACTCTTAGATTACCTGAAGTTACACAGTGCTATTGATTTGTTCATACACCTATATTTGCCCTGTTTCCCTGTGAGGACCTAGGCTTTTCAAACTCAATGGCCAGGAAACTTGATTATTTTGTCTCCTGCACTATTCTTTCCTTCAGGTAAGCAATGTAAAATGCCTTAGCTTTTGGCTGAATGGGAGAAAGGGTGACAGGGTAAAAGGAAGTAGGGAAAAATAAGTAGATAATATTGACTGATACATATATACATGTATGCATACCTTTCACCCAGACACATATATGTGTGTATATGTATTTTTTATTCAATTTCCTTTAACAGCATATCTTAGACACTGTTTCCTACTTAGGTGTGTGTGTGTATATATGTGTGTGTGTGTGTATCTTATCAACTGTATAATATTCCAGTGTGTGGATATGTCATAATTCATTTGCCTGGCCTCCTATTATGCGAAAACAAAATTTCCTTTTTATTAAGCTAAAAATCATGCTGCACTAAACATCCCAACAAAGTTATTTACACATGTATGCAAATATATCTATAAGATAAATCCCTAGAAGAAATGCTGCCAGGTCAAAGGATGGGTGAATTTCTTTTTATTTTGATAGGTATTACCAAGTCACAGTCACCAAGGAAAGATATGTACCAATTACAACATCTTTAATACTTTAACAGCATGCCCCTTTCTTCATATATTTCATCACATTATATTTGTATTCTTGTTATTCTGTCTTTGGCAATATTATAAGAAGTAAAATCTGTTTTTTTTTTTTTTTTTTTTTTTTTTTTTTTTTTTTTTTTTTGTTTGTTTTTTGAGATAGAGTCTCGGTCTGTCACCCAGGCTGAGTACAGTGGTGTAATCTCAACTCACTGCTACCTCCGCCTCCCAGGTTCAAACAATTCTCCTGCCTCAGCCTCTTGAGTAGCTGGGATTACACGCACGTGCCACCACACCCAACTAATTTTGGTATTTTCAGTAGAGACGCGGTTTCTCTAGGTTTCTTAAACTTTTGTGTTTTCTACAATCATGAAGGGTTTGAACAGTACATGAAGCAGGATGTGTGATTAGTGGCGTGAGGGAGCCAGCCACACAGCCTTGTGCCTCTATGCTGTCTCCATGTGTGCTGTCATCTGGCCTTTTCCTCGTCATCTCTCAAATCTTTTTACTTATACCTCATGCAACTGCCGCTACAAAAGCCACCACTTTTAGCGAGAATCTCCTGAAGGAACCATCCTCCTCTCCATTATAGAACTCCATAACTCCCACCACAGACAAAGCAGCCCAGCAATAACTTTGGGCCCGTGGATCACAATTTACTTGAGAGAAATGATGCCGGTATAAGATCTATAACAAAGCGTGAGAGACTGGAAGCACTATTACAAGGCTGGAGGCAGACTGGAAGATCTTATTACAAAGGGGGAGGGAGGCTGGCAAGCAGAGGCAGACCATTTAGGTCATGCGTGGCCATCTTCAAGGGCAAGAGGAAAAAGGTCTAAAATTATGTCAAAAGTGGAATAGATAGGTGCACATTATTTTGAAGTCCTCATAAAGACATATAAACTCAACAGAACTCAGCTAAATCACTTAATATGATGGCAGGAAAAGAGCGGAGGCTTTAGAGCTGATGCTAAAATTGTGGCTTGTACAGATATGCCCAATGATGAAGCTATTAACCAAGTCAGAAAACATTAGAAAAAGCCAAGCATAATTGTTTGTCCTTTTATAGAAGATAATTCACTTTTTAACATTTTGCATTCTAAGATGCCTACAACGCATCTACATGGAGAGACCTCAGGAGCCATTTAAAAGTTGGGCGTCAGGAATGCAAGCAGAAAAGTTTCATGTGATTTAAAACTCTGTATCACAAGACAAATTGAATTTTTTTAAGCCAAATTCGAGCATAAGTTCCACACTTTAAATGCTTATATGGGAAAAAGAAGATAAAATAGTAAAAGTGTTGAAGACAAAATAAAATGCCTGAGGGTCATACTGAACTTTTTTTTTTTTTTTTTTTTTTTTTTTTTTTTTTTTTTTTTTTGTTTTTTTTTTTTTTTTTTTTTTTTTTTTTTTTTGAATCAAATAGTTACACACTTTTTATTAAAACACTTTCAAAATGGTTCCTCTTGCAAACTGCTGTCTATGAAAACAAGGATGATAAAAAAAGATTACTTGATTAAGCCACAATAAAACATGGTTTTTTACATAAAGGACTTCCACAGCTAACAAAGTAAGCGATGGGGTATCGTAATCTCTTCCTCCCACCACCCCCTGCCACCAAAGAAGAAGACAACAGTTGCATCTCTCTCTCCGTAATCTTGGAGTGGAGAGAGACATTCTAAGTAGGGAAAACGAAAGTAGCACCCTCCTAAAGAAAAAGACTACTTAGAATACTTACTACCTGAAAATGTAAAGCTCCTGCATGCACAAAAACAAAGCATTAACAAAATAGCAGGCAAATGATAAAATGGGAAAAATATTTGCCAACTATATGGACATACAAAGAGTACTCTTTACATTTATACAAATCAACAAGGGGAAAAGAGCTTAACTCCCCCAAACAGCGCAAAGTGATCATAAACATAGAAAATATATATCTCAGCACTAATTCAGCGAAAATAATCAAAATAATAAACATTTGTACTCCAAATTTTCAAAAGTTATGAAGAAAATAAGCGATAACGCTCCATGCAGGCGGTATACGAATGATTTCTCACATGCCCAACCTGCGTGCAGGCATAAATTGTATCACTTTTTACAGAGCGAACTTGGCAATTTAAATACTCAAGTCTTTAAAATGTACATGTGCCCTGCCAAATTTATCTTAAAATATAGCCCAAGACTTGTAAGATCTATGCTAAAAGATGTGCATACATTGGCAACAACAGGAAGATTGTTGAAATAATTTATGCATGCACACCAATGAAATGTAATTCAAGCTACTAAAACATCATTTTTCCTCATTGATATTTAATGACATAAAATGTTCAATTTAATGCTAACGTGGCTTCATGCCAGTGTCCAAGCAGTTTATGGAGCACGAGATACTATAAATGCCCTAAGATCTTTCTTCCTCCTCTTCCCATTCTCCCTTTTTTTCCTTTCTTTTTACACCGGCCCCACTGCCCCCAACCACCACATAGACCAGTAACTAACAGCTGAACATACCTAAAGATGCCCATTGTGCGTATTACCTGGCAAGAATTATTAATGCCTTTATATTCTTATATTTTATACTTTATTTGCTGAAATGAACTTGTATTGCTTAATAATTAGAAAATAATTCTAAACTTGCAACCTGTCTTTCTGCCTGCTCCCATACATCCCCAATAGAACTCATAGAATCTCAACATCTTGACGCCCTTCTTACAGTGCTTTCTATTTTGGATACAAAATGTTGAGTAGGATAGATCTAAAGGGACCATCAACTAAGTGGGCTCATTTTGAATACAAGGATAAGAGAGGCCCATAACAGAGAAGGCTTTCACTCAGAATCATATAGTAAATTGTCAGTAGAGTTAGAACAAGATCCATAGTGTTCTGACCACCAATTTATTCATCTTTTTTCTCTACCACATATTCTATTATGTTTCTTCTTTCTAAGCGTCTAATTTTGAATACTCTCTTTTAAGATTAGAATAGGTCTCTTTTAAGATTAGAATACAACCATCTGTGAAATTAAAGGACAATAGTAGCTGTTTCCATTTCTCCAGCTTACCTTAATTCTAAATACACACATTTGCTTAGCCTCCATCACATTCAGAATACTGTGCTGTGTGCTTCATATAATAGGAAAAAAAATGAGACCCAATCCCTAACTTTGATAAGCTTTTACTCCAGTGAAGAAAGCAGACACATAAAGAACCAATGTAAGGCATGAAAAAATCACAAAAGCTATGGGAGCACAGACATTCTGATTACCTGAAGACATTGCATGCCTTGGATTCTATCATGTTACCTATTCTTGAGCACATAGTATTTTTGTTGGTTTTAAACACGTGTAATTATCTCATATTATTCATCTAAAAATGCATGAGAATTCAATATAAAATGCTCACAATGACATTGAGTGCACGTCCACCCATCACATGTCTGCCCATAACACATGAGGCACATTCTCAGGATTTATTCCCATGTCACTGATTCCGTATCCCATCAACACTCTTTAATTCATAACTATGAAGATTTCCAGTTCCTGAGAAGGGTATATTAGATCTTCTCTACCTTGTTCAAATAATTTCTATGTATGCAATAAATCTATGACAGTGATCTAATGTATACAATGAAAAAATCTACATAGAGAACAAAAGTATCATATATGTCATCAATCTTAGCAGCAGGGTGCTAAGCTAAGACAAATGACTGGAAAATCTGAAACAGGTGCCTATGTCAAGTCATTTCATTGAAATAACCAACTGGGACAAAGGTTTTCACTACACACAAAGCTTCTCAGCTCTTAGCATCCCACTGTTTCTGTGGCACACTTCAGTTTTCTTTCAGTTTCTATCTTCTACTTCACCATTGAGCCTGACGTTCTAATCCTGGAACTGTTCCTGTTACTTAATGTGTAAAATACCAATAAAACATTTCTGCTTTCCCTTGGGCCCTTCCATAACATGTAGAAGGAGGAGCACTGGTTTGGGAGTCACCATAAATTTGTTCTTAGTCCAACTTGTCCTCTTATTCTGTGATTGTAATTCTTACATATCTCTGTTTCTATAAAATAGGGAGAATAATGGCTGCCACCTATTCCCTCATTTTCCCTAAATTTTCTTTCCACAGCCCCTTTTCAGTAGAGTTGTAGTTGAACCCAACATACAGGTTTAAAACCACATCAATTCCTGACCTAACGTAGGCCAAGCCCATGTGCGTGGATAGCCTCAGACCTGTCTACTGGTGGAGCCTGGAAAGTAACCCCTGTATTCACTCAAGGCTCAGTGAGCCGGAGATAAATTTTAAGCACTGTGCGACTCAATTTTTATGAGGAGGCTCCTGTCTCATTTTGTCTATCAAGCAACCTACTGCGATATTGGCACTGTGAATCTGCCCAGTTTGCCATGGCCCTGTCTATATCCCCTCCCAAACTAACCCTCTTTGCCATATTTCTCTAAGCATCCTTGCTGATAACTCAGGACCATATTGACTCTGGATTCTGCCTAACAACTAGAACCTCTGCCACCATGGCCTATTGACCAGATAGGGTTCCCATGACAAGCATCAGTACTAGGTTTAGACACTGACAGTATCCCAAGGTAGCCATGATTGGGGGCAACACTGTATGAATTAGTTACATCCAAAACCATGCTAGACTATATTCCAATTTATACTGACTTCCTCTACTTCCTTGCCACTCATTGTTGCTGAGATTCTAACATACCTTATCCCCAAAGCAGTCAAATAATGACAGCATCTGCTCTTCCTACCCCACAAGGCTTTTATGAAGCATCAAATGAAACAATATATAGGAAGATGCTTTGAAAATTGTAAAGATGTAGTCAAATGTTAGTACTTCATCTCAAGGTTTACAAACAGTTGTTAAAGGCATTTTCCTCTCCAGTTCCTTCAAAGAGAAGCTGTATGCTTGGAGGATTGTATATTTCATCACTTTTTTTTTGGACCTCCCTTGTCTGTTTTATCTTTCAAGAAAAGATTTACCTGCTCTGTCTTTTCCCCTTCCCATCAAGATTAGCACATAGTTTTATGAAAGACTGTATAAACATGTTTTCTCAGACTCCACTGAAAGATGTCTGCATGCTCTGCCTCTCCTTCAAGGAGAAAAATAACCTGAATAATCAAAAGTCAGGGTTTTGAAAAGGTCACCAGAGCGGTGCTCACTTTCCTAATTTATACACATTTCCCCAATTCATGAAATGTTGGTGCCAACTGGAAAAGCAGAGGAAAACCAGCACTATGTAAGTCAGGAAAGCACCGCAGAAACATGGGAACAGATATCAAATCATCTGTCTCTCAGCCAGAATCTTGTGATCTTCCTCAGGTATTCCTGTCAGTACAAAACCATAACAATTTCCGTATTTTACATTTCTCTTTCTTCATTACATTGCTGAAGTCTGCCAGCCCAAATGAAGACTTTTCACCATTGACTAACGTCTCTCAGTGCTAGAGAAAGGACTTGTTTCCACAGGAATGGGAGGACATTATGAAGAAAATAAGCATGTAAGAAACAGCATCCTCGGAGTATCCTGATAACAGCAACAAAACTCAACAAAACAAGAGAAAACTGTTTCAATTTACATGTATTTCTACATTCCACATAGGAATTAAAGTGACAGGTTTGATCACTGGCAAACTGCCCACACCACTGAAGAGACGTACTAGTCTGATCCTATCCTCTTCACCCAAAGTAAGACTTTAGGTCCCCGTAGTCTACTCAGTCTGTCACAATGTGTTCACACTAGGGAACAGTGTCAACAGCAATGGTAAACAGTAGGCCCTAGAAACACTTTTAAAATAAGAAGTGTGTGCAGCCCTCTTTCGGTATTGTTTCCACATTTAGGGGTTTATTTCCTCTTACTACCCCACCCCAAACTTCAAAGATCCCAATTTCCCCCTACTCTCTCCTTAAATACTAGTGCATATTTAATTTAATGTGTAACTTAAGTGCTGGCTCCTCTTGATCAGGGAGACAGAAGACTTTGTCTTCCATAAAAAGTAAAATCCCAGATAAAGGAAATATTTGAGATTTTTAAATTCCTTACCCAAGCGCAGAATTACACCACTGCACAGCAGCCTCTTCTACCTCTATATGTGGCAGGACTAGTAGTGCAGTCAGGTGCCCTCACTTAGGTAGCTGCATATCTTTGGGTGAATGACCTTCAGTGAGCTGTAGTTCCCTCATCTGTATACTGAGGATGTGATAGCACTTACTTACAAGTGTATTCCTAAATGTAAATGGTATGGTTCTTGTAAAACGTGTTTCTGCTACATGCTGTATATTTTGTAAATAATTAATAATTATTATGGTTTCAATTGACTCCCATTCAAATTCATTCCTAATCCCTGGTACCTCGCAATGTAACCTTATTTGGAGATGTAGAAATCTTGTTTGGTCTTTCAAAAAACTGTGTGGGTACCTTGTGGGTGTATACATTTATGGGGTATGTTTTGGTCTATAGAGACACTCAATTTAAAATAAAGTCATTGGGGTGTCCTTAATACAACGTGATTGGTATCCTTATAAAAAAGAGGGAATTTGGAAACAGGGAGAATGCCGTGTAAACATACAGGTAGAAGACAGCCATCGAGAAGCCAAGGAGAGAGGTTTGAAGCAGATCCTTTCCTTACAGCTCTCAGAAATAGACCAAGCCAGCTTCCACACATTCTTTTAAATGTGTACCCTCCAAAACTATGACACAATACATTTCTGTTATTTAAGCCATCCAGTCTATATTATTTTGTGGTATTTTGTTAGGCAGTTCTAGCAAACTAATACAATATTTACTTATGATAAAGCTGAATGCATATATGCATCTCTTTTTGGTCAGCGTATCAGAAGATAGGAAATATAAAAATAATTAGCCTATTTAGGAAATAAGAATACCCCTGTATATTTTAAGTTATAGTCACATAAAACAGAAGTAATAAATAGGGTAACCATATAATTTACTACTTAAACCAGGGCAATTTCGAGGATAAAAAGGGACATTAGCAAATAGACTGGATTGGCAGCAAACATCAAAATAGTACTGTACAGCATAAATCAGGACCTGTGGTCCCCCTAGAAATGGAGGGCAAAGGTATACCCCATTGCCATCAACCAAGTCAGTTAATGTAAGATTCACTAGTTCCACTAGAGCTATTTGATTAATTTAACCATATCAATTAGCTTGTAAAAATAGGAGTTAAGGTCGGAAGAAAATAAGGCCAAGTTAATTGCCTCCATGTCATTAACTTTGACACTGTGTTCATTTCTAAAATGTCCTGAGGCTAACAGAGCTTAAGTTCAGAAATTTGAACAAGTCTCAGTGTAGAGATAAGTGTGTTTCTATTGATGATATATTACTTTCTGATTCTCTAACTCAGAAAGGGAGAACAAGACGGGAAGTGCTCAATGTAATACATGCTTCATCTCAGAATCAGATCATGAGCACACTGAAGGAACAAGTCAAGGGCATTCATTACTCAGCGGGCCAGAGAAAGGAAAGATGTTGGCTCAGAGAAAATTCCCTCCCATTCCTGGGCAAAGAATAGTCAGTATGCTTCAAGGATTGTTTTCCCAACTTAGGTACTTTCCTGTTCACTTTGACTGCCACATAACCACCTCTGTATGAAGGAGAGTACTCTAAACAGGAGGTTGTTGTGAGTAAAATATTTGCCCTCCTCACTGATTTTTTTAATTAATCACTTCATTTAGAATCCATTCAACCTAGTAGAGATGAACATTCATCATACTGGGAAGACTTTCAGCTCAGAGAGAACATCCATGGCTAGTAATTTGTCTATGAACTGGCTTAGAAGTCTTTAAATGAGATTGAAGCTATTCTTATAAAGCTAAAATGCCATGCAAAATTAAAAAGTGAGGCCAGGTGCAATGGCTCACGCCTATAATCCCAGCACTTTGGGAGGCCTAGGTGGGTGGATCACCTGAGGTCATGAGTTCGAACATGGTGAAACCTCATCTCTACTAAAAATACAAAAATTAGCCAGGTGTGGTGGTAGGTACCTGTAATCCCAGCTACTCGGGGGGTTGCCACAGAAGAATCAATTGAACCCGGGAGACGGAGGTTGCAGTGAGCTGAGATCGTGCCATTGCACTCCAGCCTGGGTGACAAGAGTGAGACTCCATCTCAAAATAAAATAAAATAAAATAACCTTGTAAGCATTTTAAAGAGTGGGCTAAATGCAAAGTAAACCTATTTGGAAAAACTTTGACTCAGTGATTCCAATATTGGTAAGAAATACATTAATGAATGATCATTCTCCAAATTCACAATTGCCCTCTGCTTATGGTGAGGCAATGTAGTACAGTGGAAAGAGCATGGGTCTTGCAGCAGGCAAACTGGGACTCTGTCATTTTCTAGCAGTGTGTTCTTGGTTCTGAGCCTTAATTTCTACATCTATAAAATGGGACAAGATTTCCCCTTTGTATTTTGTGGAGTTCTCATGAAAATCCAATGAGATAAAGTATATTAAACCCTTCTATAAAATATGAAACATCTCATAGTTAAGTGGTATTGCAAAAAAAATTAAGTACAATGGTATTTATAACTCTTAATAAATAATTGTTGAGGTACAGAAATAAATGAAATGTTCCCATCCTAATCAAACAGGTGATGAAGCAATGGTGTGATATCTAAAACAAAATATTCCCCTCCCCCTGCCCTCACCAAATCACCCTAAATACTAGACTTTCAATGAATGCCACATCCAATGACACAGTGCTTCAATAAAAGTCATGTGTGACTGAGTGGGGTTGCCAAGAATAGCCAAGGCAGCAATGTCCAACAGTGAAAGGATGTTTGGGATATGCCAGCAAACATTTGAGGCATTAATAAAAATAGGATATTAGAGTTTTAATAAAAGAATATCACACCTAAAAATTGGTACTTAGGCTGAAAATGGTAAAACAGTGGTAAAGAAAGAAAACAACAAAAAACAAACAAGTTGGAGAAATAACTAATTACAATTCAATTGGTTTAACAAAGTAACCTATTACAAAAGCCCAGAGCCTAGTTC
>NW_016805353.1:19737-39872 GCF_001698545.2 Rhinopithecus bieti
AAAAAAAAAAAAAAAAGAAAAAAAAAAAATTCTTCTTAATCATAGCATTCTTATCATACTGAAATGGCCCTTAGAGTCAGAGCTTAAATTTTAGTACCACATTAATCTTATGCTGCAATGAATATCATTATACTAAGAATCTAATAACAGCTTATTGTCAGAACAATAATTCCATTAATAGCTTTTAATAGGATTGTAGTAACTCTAAGTGTGCTTCTAATATAAATTATTCCACAACAAGTACCCACTTGCATATAATCACTTCCTCAGAATATAGCACAATAACAGCCTCAGCTCCCAACTTCTTAATTTATTTTACATTCCCTTTTGTAACATCTCTGGATAAAAGTTCCTTAGAGATCATCTAGTCCATCTTCCTCATTCTGCAGGTCAGAAAGCAGAAGATTCAGAGATCCCACGCGGGTTGTCAGTACTAACATATCTTTAAGCAGAAGCAGGTCTGCTAATGTTTACAGTGATGAGGTCTGTACAGGACCCTGAAGAGATTACTTGAATTTCATAATCATGCATCTTGAGTCACGAGCAAAATTGATCATATTAGCTTATCATCCTAGCATGATCTTATTGTGACTGGTGAATCAAAGGGACTGTATTCTGGGTTGATAAACAGTGAAGGTCATTTAAAAGAGATGTAGCATGCTACTATGGGAAAAGCCTGGGATTGAAATTAGAAGGACAAAGATTCCCATTCTGGGCCTGCCACTTACAAATTGCATATTGTTATTTATGCTACTTAGTCTCTATAAGTATCAGTCTTTTTATCACTAAAATGAGAACACAGGCACCTACTTTGAAGATTAATACATGGATTGAATGAAACAATGGACGTGAAAATGCTTTGCAAAGCACAAATTGCTACATAAATGCTTGTTTAAAACTACCTCCCTGAAATAAAAAACATTCCATTCATAATGAAATTAAAACTTTAAAGGAATAGTCTATAAATACACAGAATTGTTAGGAATGATTTAAGGCAAGCAGCTTGTCAGATGTGCATGTGGTTTGGAAAGTCAGTGAGTGGAATCAATAACACACAGAGAGCATCAGAGCTACGGCTCCCATAGGAGCAAGCAGCCACAGGTTATTGCAAATAAAATATTGAAAAGAAGCTGAGAATGAATTTCCAAGATGACGAACTGGGGCTGGACAGGTGCTTTCCTTCAGGACATCTATATCTCTACCTGTGTATATATCTATCTCCTTATTTAATCCTTATAAGAAACACTTTACATTCTCAGGAGACTAAGACTTGGTGACATTAATAATCCTGCCTAAGACATAAAAACAATGGGTGCAAGACTTGGATACAAAGCCAGTGTTCTTCCCACTATAACAACATACCGCCTGGCTCACTGTCAAGAGTTCCTGCAAAGTAATCTCCTTTGTGCTATTTTATTTCTAGTTTTGCTCTTCACTGCCTAGACTTACTCTCAAAGGCATCCACTCCAGTATTTTATATATATATTCTTGGATATATATGTATATTTGTGGAAGTACATTCTGACATTTTGTGTGCTATCTACATAAATGTTATTCTATAGATCACACATCGTTACTGTTCTCCATTTAATGCTGTACTTTTTTCAAAATCCATCCATGTTGCCATATTTGCATCTAATTCATTTCTTGTGGCAATTGGGTAGTATTCTATAGTATACCTGTAACATTATTTGTGCATTTTCCCAATCATGACTAGCTATTTATCTATAAAGCAGAATTATCTAGAAACTCAAAAGGTTTCTAAATATGTTCACAGTTTATATGAACTTTACCAACTGATTTTGCTCAGCGCTACTATTTTATAGATGAGAAAATCAAGAAGTACCTAAGACAGTCCATCAGAACTAGCAGCATCTAACAATACACTAACCAAGACAATATTAATTCACAAGGCTATCACCAAGAAGCAAAATTTACCTTCCTGTTAGGAACTGACAAAGGCAGACAGATTATGCCATTTGGTGACACAGAAAATCTTATGTATAGTGTCCTCATAGTCTGGGAACATGATATGGACATGGATTCACTTAGATATGCATGCGGAGAGAGGCTTACATGAAGAAAATGTAGAAATTCAGGCTTCCAAAGGAGCTGCTGTGTGAATTCAGGAGGTGCTTTGCTTACTTTAGTATGCAGAGTGAGAGATCTTCAGCTAGCTTCCCTAGGTCTAAGTCCTAGCTTTGCCAATTAAGAGATCTATAACCTTGAGCAAGCTGCTTCAATCCTTCTTCCGTCATGTCCTCATGGGGTAAAATGAGGATTAAATAAGTTAATATTTGTAAACACTTAGAGTTGTGCTTGGAGCATAAGAAGTGCTTTATAAGTGTCTGTTGAGTAAATATATGTAAAACTCATTTGAAGTAGATTTTATTTTGCAAAACTGGAAGCTACCTACTCTCCCATGGGTTTTATGAGGGGAGATATAAATGCATTAAGTGTGTCTAAATGTGTATTACCATTGATTATATTCCTAATCCTCTTTAAAAATATTTAAAAATATTCCTACTAGTCTTTAAAAAGAATATTCCCGATATTCTTTAAGAATAACAAAGCCCCATTCAAATGAACAGATCCTAAAATCCGGATAGGATAGGTCACTAAACGGAATGATAGTAAAATCTGGTTCTACTTGAATATTTGGTGTATAGCTTTCATAGGGCAGAAATTAGATTTGATACTCATAGGGTTCCATCAGAGTTCACTGTTAACCAAGGCTGTATGAAGAGGCTAATCAAGTAGTTGGAAGAAGCAAGGACACTATAATAGAATCATGGGTCCTATGAATGGCAAATAAATTTAGGGAAGAGGAAGTGCAGTCCTTTGCTTAATAAAGGGGAAATTTGAGATACCAGAAAAGTTAAAAGAAAAAAAAAAAAACAAAAAAAAACCTTTGTCTGAAGTCGAAGAATCAATCAGTTGCAATGCTCAAAGACTCAATCCAAGGTTCTTTCAACTGTATCATGCACAAACTCAAATTCCCATGTATTAGAAGTGCATGCATGAGACTTTTTCAAATCATACAAAGAAGAGAAATTGGGGGAGATTATTCACTTTGAAATAAAAAGGCTGCTTTAAAAAAGAACTCACAGCAGGGTTCCTTAAATAGCAGCTCTCCTCCTGCATTTGAAATTAGACCTTACTCCTATGGAAAATGAGTTGCCCCAGTAGTAGTGCAGAGTCCTAGTCTCCGAAACACTAAATAAAGACTCTGATTAAGTTTGAAATTAATTTTATTTGCATACATAATCATAGTCATGACTTCATAAGCATATAAAATGGTGAGGCTATGAAGATGAGCTTTTCTTATTTTTATAAATACAGAAAAACTGCAAAGTCAGAGTAGCCTTGGGGAAGGGCACATTTGAGTTTGACTTGGTAAGTGGTTAATTCTCGGTTATGCACAGTCCCTCTAGATCAACGGTGTTTTCCACTCACAGGGCCATGTGTCACTCCCTGTCTGGGAAAACTGGGACTTCTGTCTTTCTACCTGATTTGACTGTTATTTCCCTCAAGGGCAAGGACAAAGATCTTGATGTACTCATCTTTGTGTCTCTACTGTTCAGCACAAGGTCTAGCACAGAAAAGAAGGTATGCAATGACTGGCAGTTGAAGAAAAAGTGAAGGAGTCGACTAATGTTTCTTCAAATCAAGTTTGAGCTTTTCACATATAAATCTGTCAACTAAGAGACACGTGATGATTTGTGTATAGAAACTAACAAAAAAGTGAATATGTAAGTTTAGTAGATGGTGATAAATGCTGTGGGAACAAAAGCAGTGCAAGGGTACAGAGAGTGCTTGGGAGGCCAAAGGGGGTTTGGAATTTCAAGCAGAGAGATCAGGCAAGGCATTGTGAAAGTGATATTTGAGCAAAGATTTGAAGATGGTAACAGACTAAGCTAATAAGCTATACTGTCACTCAGGCAGAGGCAAGGACTCACTCAAATGCCTTAAAGTCAAGGCCTGCCTGTTCGAAAAACAGCAAGAAGGCCTATGTAACTAGAGGAGAGAAGAGGGTGGGCGGGGGGTGGGGGAGGCGCGGGTAGCAGTGTAGTAGGACATAGGGTTAGAAAACTAACTTAGGTCCAATATCATGAAGGAATTGGTAGGCCATTGTAAAGGAAGCCAATGGCAGATTCAAAGAAGGAAACTGACATGATGTGACTTATGTTTAAAAATATCACTTTGGTTTCTGTGATTGGAATATGCCATGGGGGCGAGAGATGAAGCAGGGTGACCTATGAAGACACCATCTTTAATAACTTAGGTGAAAGAGAATGGTAACTCAGATTAGGTTGGTAGCAGAGAATATAGTGGGGAGTGGTAAAATTCTGGATAAACTTTGAATATGGAATAGACAGTGTTTTCTAACAGACTAGATGTTGAATATGAAAAAAAGAAGCATTAAGGATGACACAAAGATTTTTGGCTTAAAAAAACTGGAAGCATGAAATTTCCATTTACTAAAATGAGGAAGGCTTGGGAGGAGCAAGAATGTGTTTGCTGGGTGAGGCACAGAGATCACAGAGTTTGGTATGGACATATTAAACCTAAGATGTCTAGTAGATATCTGAGAGAAGTCACAGAATGGGTGGCTGGATTGATGGCAAGGGCCAAGGCTGGAGACACAATTAGGGTACTCATCAGCAGATGGATAGCATTTAAAGCCAAGATATTTAATAAAATCAAAAGTTACGAGTTGAATTGTGCTCTCTTCAACATTTATATGTTGAAGTCTTAATCTCTAGTACCTCAAAATGTGACCTAATTCAAAGAAAGTGTCTTTACACAGGTAGAATTAAAATTAGGTATTAGGTTGGCCCTATTCCAGTATAAACTGTGAACTTATGGATAGGAGAAATTTGGACACACACACACAGACACACACAATACCCTCTCAACATGAAGACATCAACATGAAGACACCCATCTATAAGCCAAAGAGAGAGGCTTGGAGCAGACCTTCCCTCACAGCTCTGAGAAGGTACAAACCCTGTCATGTTAAAACCTTGAGCACAGATTTTCAGCCTCCAGAACTGTAGTACTTTGTTACAATAACAAACTAATGTATCAACCTAATGAATAAGTGTGGATGGAAAAAGATGTCCAAGAACTAAACTGAACCCTGGAGCACTACAACCTTCAGAGTTCTTGAAGAATAAGTATCACCAAGGGAGATTGAGATGGACCAGTCAGGGAGATGGGAAAAAATAAAACAGAAATACTGAAATCCAAGTCAAGGAACTGTTACAACAAAGAATGAGTGATCAGCTTTATCAATTACTACTTATAGTCAAGTCATATGAGGGCTTATAACTAACTGTTCATTGCATTTAGCGATGTAGATTTCCTTGCTGACCTGAAAAGAACCATTTTAGCAAAATAGTGGGATGAAAGCTTGATTGGAATGGGTTCAAGAGAAAGAGATGAGCAATTAGAAATAGCAAAAAGAGTTTTACTCTTTTTTAGAGGTTTGATGAAAGAGCAAAGAAGTGAGGTGGTAGTGAAAAGGATGCATAGAGAGAGAGTTGATTCTCATCATTGAAGAAATCACAGCAAGTTTGTATCAGACATGATCGACTGGATCAAAATTGGTTATATAATGATTATGAGCTGCTTATACAATGTCTTTGTAGAGGGGTTAGGATCTAATCTCAATGGAAGGGCCACAAAAAAGAAGGCCAAGTATAATACAAGATAGTATAGTATCATATGGCATAGTATAGGATGACTGTGATGANCCTCTTTAAAAATATTTAAAAATATTCCTACTAGTCTTTAAAAAGAATATTCCCGATATTCTTTAAGAATAACAAAGCCCCATTCAAATGAACAGATCCTAAAATCCGGATAGGATAGGTCACTAAACGGAATGATAGTAAAATCTGGTTCTACTTGAATATTTGGTGTATAGCTTTCATAGGGCAGAAATTAGATTTGATACTCATAGGGTTCCATCAGAGTTCACTGTTAACCAAGGCTGTATGAAGAGGCTAATCAAGTAGTTGGAAGAAGCAAGGACACTATAATAGAATCATGGGTCCTATGAATGGCAAATAAATTTAGGGAAGAGGAAGTGCAGTCCTTTGCTTAATAAAGGGGAAATTTGAGATACCAGAAAAGTTAAAAGAAAAAAAAAAAAACAAAAAAAAACCTTTGTCTGAAGTCGAAGAATCAATCAGTTGCAATGCTCAAAGACTCAATCCAAGGTTCTTTCAACTGTATCATGCACAAACTCAAATTCCCATGTATTAGAAGTGCATGCATGAGACTTTTCAAATCATACAAAGAAGAGAAATTGGGGAGATTATTCACTTTGAAATAAAAGGCTGCTTTAAAAAAGAACTCACAGCAGGGTTCCTTAAATAGCAGCTCTCCTCCTGCATTTGAAATTAGACCTTACTCCTATGGAAAATGAGTTGCCCCAGTAGTAGTGCAGAGTCCTAGTCTCCGAAACACTAAATAAAGACTCTGATTAAGTTTGAAATTAATTTTATTTGCATACATAATCATAGTCATGACTTCATAAGCATATAAAATGGTGAGGCTATGAAGATGAGCTTTTCTTATTTTATAAATACAGAAAACTGCAAAGTCAGAGTAGCCTTGGGGAAGGGCACATTTGAGTTTGACTTGGTAAGTGGTTAATTCTCGGTTATGCACAGTCCCTCTAGATCAACGGTGTTTTCCACTCACAGGGCCATGTGTCACTCCCTGTCTGGGAAAACTGGGACTTCTGTCTTTCTACCTGATTTGACTGTTATTTCCCTCAAGGGCAAGGACAAAGATCTTGATGTACTCATCTTTGTGTCTCTACTGTTCAGCACAAGGTCTAGCACAGAAAAGAAGGTATGCAATGACTGGCAGTTGAAGAAAAGTGAAGGAGTCGACTAATGTTTCTTCAAATCAAGTTTGAGCTTTTCACATATAAATCTGTCAACTAAGAGACACGTGATGATTTGTGTATAGAAACTAACAAAAAAGTGAATATGTAAGTTTAGTAGATGGTGATAAATGCTGTGGGAACAAAAGCAGTGCAAGGGTACAGAGAGTGCTTGGGAGGCCAAAGGGGTTTGGAATTTCAAGCAGAGAGATCAGGCAAGGCATTGTGAAAGTGATATTTGAGCAAAGATTTGAAGATGGTAACAGACTAAGCTAATAAGCTATACTGTCACTCAGGCAGAGGCAAGGACTCACTCAAATGCCTTAAAGTCAAGGCCTGCCTGTTCGAAAACAGCAAGAAGGCCTATGTAACTAGAGGAGAGAAGAGGGTGGGCGGGGGGTGGGGAGGCGCGGGTAGCAGTGTAGTAGGACATAGGGTTAGAAAACTAACTTAGGTCCAATATCATGAAGGAATTGGTAGGCCATTGTAAAGGAAGCCAATGGCAGATTCAAAGAAGGAAACTGACATGATGTGACTTATGTTTAAAATATCACTTTGGTTTCTGTGATTGGAATATGCCATGGGGCGAGAGATGAAGCAGGGTGACCTATGAAGACACCATCTTTAATAACTTAGGTGAAAGAGAATGGTAACTCAGATTAGGTTGGTAGCAGAGAATATAGTGGGGAGTGGTAAAATTCTGGATAAACTTTGAATATGGAATAGACAGTGTTTTCTAACAGACTAGATGTTGAATATGAAAAAAAGAAGCATTAAGGATGACACAAAGATTTTGGCTTAAAAAAACTGGAAGCATGAAATTTCCATTTACTAAAATGAGGAAGGCTTGGGAGGAGCAAGAATGTGTTTGCTGGGTGAGGCACAGAGATCACAGAGTTTGGTATGGACATATTAAACCTAAGATGTCTAGTAGATATCTGAGAGAAGTCACAGAATGGGTGGCTGGATTGATGGCAAGGGCCAAGGCTGGAGACACAATTAGGGTACTCATCAGCAGATGGATAGCATTTAAAGCCAAGATATTTAATAAAATCAAAAGTTACGAGTTGAATTGTGCTCTCTTCAACATTTATATGTTGAAGTCTTAATCTCTAGTACCTCAAAATGTGACCTAATTCAAAGAAAGTGTCTTTACACAGGTAGAATTAAAATTAGGTATTAGGTTGGCCCTATTCCAGTATAAACTGTGAACTTATGGATAGGAGAAATTTGGACACACACACACAGACACACACAATACCCTCTCAACATGAAGACATCAACATGAAGACACCCATCTATAAGCCAAAGAGAGAGGCTTGGAGCAGACCTTCCCTCACAGCTCTGAGAAGGTACAAACCCTGTCATGTTAAAACCTTGAGCACAGATTTTCAGCCTCCAGAACTGTAGTACTTTGTTACAATAACAAACTAATGTATCAACCTAATGAATAAGTGTGGATGGAAAAGATGTCCAAGAACTAAACTGAACCCTGGAGCACTACAACCTTCAGAGTTCTTGAAGAATAAGTATCACCAAGGGAGATTGAGATGGACCAGTCAGGGAGATGGGAAAAAATAAAACAGAAATACTGAAATCCAAGTCAAGGAACTGTTACAACAAAGAATGAGTGATCAGCTTTATCAATTACTACTTATAGTCAAGTCATATGAGGGCTTATAACTAACTGTTCATTGCATTTAGCGATGTAGATTTCCTTGCTGACCTGAAAAGAACCATTTTAGCAAAATAGTGGGATGAAAGCTTGATTGGAATGGGTTCAAGAGAAAGAGATGAGCAATTAGAAATAGCAAAAGAGTTTTACTCTTTTTTAGAGGTTTGATGAAAGAGCAAAGAAGTGAGGTGGTAGTGAAAAGGATGCATAGAGAGAGAGTTGATTCTCATCATTGAAGAAATCACAGCAAGTTTGTATCAGACATGATCGACTGGATCAAAATTGGTTATATAATGATTATGAGCTGCTTATACAATGTCTTTGTAGAGGGGTTAGGATCTAATCTCAATGGAAGGGCCACAAAAAAGAAGGCCAAGTATAATACAAGATAGTATAGTATCATATGGCATAGTATAGGATGACTGTGATGATTTAATTAGATAACATGGTAAAAACTCTTACACTCACCTGCCACAATGTGGCTGTTCAATAATCATTATTATTAGGTATTATTCAAATGTTGTTTAACTGCTCTCTTCCCTTCTCCTCCTCTCTCTTTTTCTCTCATGTGAATCACCTATATATAAGTGTACAAGATGTCATGCATATAGCTGAGATTATCTTAAGAGTAGATAGAGAAGGATACCTCTGAGTATTTCAAAGTTTAGAGATCAGAAAGATGAAAAGGGACCTGCAGAATGAACAACTTGAAAGGTAGAAGAAAAACTGTACAAGGAAGCAAAAAGGGGAAGTATTCCTTAGACTGCATGAAAATAAAAGATAACAGACATCCTAACTGTGTAAAGTCTCTACAATGTCAGTAAGCTGCAGGGAATCCTGAGGAAAAGGCAAAAAGATAAAAGTGGCCTAGTAGTCTGCTCTCATCTGACTTGGGAAGAAGGGAAATGAGGAGGAAGTGACCTGGGCTACTATAGTCTCCAAATCTCATTGTAGTTCACATCAAGGTTTGAATCCTTCTTTGAATCCTCCATTGGCTTCCCTTACAATGGCCTACGAATTCCAAAGAAGTGAAGTCTGTGCATTTTACATAATATCATTTGGATTTTTAAACTATCAACAACACTTTCCTCTCTGCAATATCATAAATCTATGCTTTGCCACTTCAATCAGATTAATCTAATGTACCTTTTCATCAAACACATCTTCTATTTGAGGACAATTTGTCCTCAAGTTTTGGCTAACATGTTTAATGTTCTTTTCTATAAATAGAAATTGTGTCACATACTCAGAGAAGTTTCCAATTATGCAAACACATCAATTCCAGAAACCCTGATAGAATTTTTGGATTGTTCTTTCTCAGGGGACTGGTGTTAGAATTTAAAGTTATTTTTCGGCCGGGCGCGGATGCTCATGTCCTGTAATCCCAAGCACTTTTGGGAGGCTGAGACGGGGCGGATCACATCGGTGTCAGGAGATCAAGCCATCCTAGGCTAACACGGTGTAAACGTCCCTACTTTAAATACGAAAAAACTAGCGGGGCGATGCGCGGGCCGCCTGTTAGTCCCAGTACGTCGGGAGCTGAGTCAGGCGGGAGAAAATGGCGTAGAGACCCGGGGACGGGGCGGATGCTTGAGTGACTGAGATCCGGGCATGCGCCTCAGCTCTGGGCGGACACAGCGAGGATTCGTCTCGAAAAAGGCGAAAAAAAAAAAAAAAGTTATTTTCAACATGATTTCATTGCTAGAGTTCTTAAATCTTTATTGCCTCTGGATTTTTTGGTTTTCAATTTATAAAGTAAGCATTAAAGTCCAGAGAAAGAGTTAAGTTTTTTAACATGCAGACTAGCAACAAATGATTCACTCAACTATTTTGATAAGATAGAGGTATACTCTTCCAGAAGGCCTAAAATATAATTTTCTAAGTGGGATCCCTCAGGCCACTTTCATCAGAACCGCCTTCTGTACCAGAATCTCTGAAGACAGAATTCAAAAATCTGAATTTCTAAAAGTGTCTTAAGTGATTTGTAGGAAAAATAAGACTTGAGAACCACTGCCTTAAACTACACTGTGAACCAAAGAAGGAGGGAATCTACAGTAGGAGACTGTGGCTGAAGCACTGAGTGCCATGGGATGAGGCTAGTGTTCACTAGCAACTCATTTGTAATCTCATTTGTAATGTTAAAGATGTTATTCCTTAGGTCATAAAGGAAACTTTTATTTCCTCATTTTAGAGGTATAATACCTTCATCAGAATGCAAGCTTACTAGAGCAGGAATGAACTTTATTCCACCATATTTAACATGGTGTCTAAGTTATAGTAATGTGCAATAAATGTTTGTTGCACTAAATGGAACATTGCAAGTGAATGGGGAAAGGATGGACCAATGGAAAAATGGTCCTGGAAAATTGGTTATCCATTCAGAAATAAAAAAGAAATTGGGTTCCTCCCCCCCCATACCACATGCAAAATTCAATTCCAGGTGAATTAGAAATCTAAATAAGAAAGCAAAGTTTTAAAACATCTGCAAGAAATTACCAAACCTTAGTGTAGGAAAAGATTTTCTGAATAAGATACAGGATGTACACATAATTTAAAAGATTATTAATGCGACAGTAAAAAGTCTGTATCAAAAGACATAATTTATAAGAGTATAAAAAGGCACAGAATAGGCAAGACTCTACAATACATCCAACTGAATACCAACCAAGGCTTGGCATTCAGAATAGATACTGTCTGCTCTAAATAAGAAATATGGCAAGCAACCAAAATGTTTAAAAAATAAGCAAAGAACATTATTAGCAAACACTGAGCATAATAGGGAAAATAACCAATAAACACATGAAAAGGTGCTTAATACCATGAGTAATGAGAAAATGAAAATTCAAACTACAATGTGATACCATTTGAGAAAAATATTTGTTATGTCAATTTCTAGTTTTGGCAAGAAAGCAGAGCATTTGAAATTCTCATTGTTTTCTGATAGAAGTATAAACTGATGTAACCACTTTAAAAAACAAATTAGCAAATATGCAGTAAAGATTTGTTTGCTTCAAGTCAGCAAGTTAACTTCTAAGTACACTGTCTAGAAGAAAATCTACTATGTGGGCGCAAAAAGACATATACATGAATATTTTCTTGAGTCATAGACAATTTTTGTCATCACAGAATATCACAAAATATTGGAACACTAATGTATTTCAACAGGAGAATAAATTGTAGCATAGAATTACATATAATGAAAATAAATAAGAGCTATACATGTCAACCTAGGAAAATCTCAAGAACATAAGGTTGAGTGTAACAAGCTGAAAACTATGTAGAGTATTATATTACCTGAATAGACATGTAAAAATGTTTAAAACCATAGTAAGATACATTATTTCTAATTTGTGCATATTATTTTAAAAGAAAGACATGCATAAGAAAGAAAACATCAAACCCTGAAAATGTTTGTTTCTGGAGTAGAACGGAATTAGATGTCTAGTAATGTTTTCTTTCTAAAATAACAACAGTAAATCTGAAGCAAAAGAGGCAAAATACTAAAGATTTGAAAAGGTACAATGGGTGGCCACATAGGTGTTGGCTACATCATTCTCAAATGAGTGCCTAAACTGTGGTGTTGCTGATGAGGCTGGATAAGAAGAAATTAATCCAAATGATATGTTAAAATGATAGAATTATCTAGACATGGTGATGTTCTCCTGTAGTCCTAGCTCACTGGGAGGCTGAGGCAAGAGGATCACTTGAGCCCAGGAGGCTGCAGTGAGCAATGATAGAGCCCTGGGCAACAAAGCAAACCTCATCTCTAAAATGCAAAAGAAAAGAAAAAGACAGAATTAACAAAGTATGGTGATTAATTGAATACAGAGGATATGGGTCAGGTCAAAGTCAGTAGTAACTCCCAGTTTTCAGACTTGGGCGAACAGGTGGTATCATTTACTGAGATAAAGAATTTACAGGAGGAATATTTGAGGTGAGGTAATTTTGAGTGAATAGACGGAGAAAATGAAAAGATTTCAAGCTTATTAATCATTTCTGAATACTGCTAAATATCAATACGGCTGGTATATCCCTGTCTATAGCAGAAAGTAGTGTGTAATTGTATTTCATCTTTCCTAGAGTCAGGGATTTTGCCTGTAAATGCCGTTACATCACCAAGTCCAACTCTGAATTTTACAGGTAAGTAAACAAAAACCAGAGAAGGGTAGTAACTAGCTCAAGGTCACACAGCGATTGAGAGGATAATCTGGGACTAGAACCAAGATCTCATTCCAAGTTCTTTAAAATTATATTAATATTATAGCTATTATAGCTTTCTGTGAGGCTGGCCACGTGTCTTCTGACCTCAGCTTCAGCGTCCCCTCCCCAGGAAGGCCTTCCTGACCATCCCACAAATAGTCCATCCCCTCCATACCTTAAACAGGCTGCTCATTTGTTTCCTTCAGTCTGCCTCTGAACTTGGTGCTTTGGGAGTTTTAGTAACAACATTTTACGAGTTTCTGCCACAATAAAATAGCGAATTTCCAATATATTGCTTTTTTCCTAGAGAACTACTAAAAAATTTATTTACAAGTTTTACATGATATGCACATTTAAATACTCCTCAGAAATGTGCTATTTTTTCCAAACCAGTACTACTTTGCTGACTCATATTTGGCATACAAAAGGCTCTGAAAATAACTACTATTTAGTGAAAGACAACTATGTAATCAGTCTTGTACAATGTACTGGTAGCTGTACATAATTTATTTTAGCAAACCTGATAACATCTCTATTTTAGATATTGTTTACATTTGACAGATAAACTGTAACCAAGATAGGCAATATACTGTGCAGAGACAAATATAAATTAACTACTTTTATGTTTTCCATTTTAAAGAAAAGAGGTAACAGAAACAAATAGACTAAGCAATATTCCCAAGATCACAGGGTTAGCAAGAGACAGAATCAGGATTTGAACCCAGGCAGTCTGGTTTTCAACTCTGTTCTTAATTAATCACTATGCTGTACTGTCTCTTGCAAAATGAGTGCTTTCTAAATATTGGTTAAAAGTTTGAAGGAGGTGATTAATTATTCCTAGGGCTACTTTGGAGTGGAACTGTGGTTATTTTGGTTGGACATTAAAAGAGTAATAGTGTTTTTATTTCTCGTCAAGTAGGGAAAAGTGGTGGCTGAGAGAACTTCATGAGTACAGGTCATGATACACCTGCGGGGTGCCCACTGTTTGGGGAAATGACAAGCAGCTTGTAATCAGAAGGAGAGGAAATTTGAAGGGAAATCATAGAGGATGAGATTTGAAAAGTAGGTAGAGATCATGTGAGGAAAAGCGTAGGATCCCAAGGAGCAGAAGTTTCTGAGAAAGGGGGCATAAGGCAGAAAAGCTCGATTCTCTCAGTTATAGCCCCTAAGGAGGAAGACTCATAATCCCAGGCTAAAAGGGGCAGTGAAGGCCTAAAAGACCATGAACCAAGAGTCTGGATGCAGACATTTTTGCTTATTAGGTAGTCCTTTGGCCTTTCGTTCATTTTTCTAGCAATAATTTGATTTTTAAAAAAATTTTAAATGCCATTGCTTCTTTAGCTTGCTCTCTTTCTCTGCTAAAAGACATTCTTCTTTTTTATAATCTAGAAGATTATGGTATGGTTTATAGAAGGAAATGGGATCAGAAATTTTAGAGTGTTTCTTGGGTGTATTACTGAGACTTAATTCACGACAGTTTAGCCTATTTCAATCACATACGTTTATAAAGGTAAAAACCATCTTACTCCTATGGGGTTTTGGAAGGGGAAAATAGAATTTTGCTCCGAGTGAAGGATGGGGCGCCATCTGCAGGGCAAGTTTGAAACTAAGCATCTGCCTGGATTAAAAACAAGCAATAGGCCCTAAACACAGTGGTTTTCAAACTTACACAGCGGAGCCTGTGTCAAACCTATCATTACATGGAACTTTGCTATATAAACCAGATAAAAGCAGTAGTTATTATAACTTGTTTATTTTGTAGAAGCAAAGTTTTAAGTATTTATTGATCACATTACAAATGAAGGTGTTGTGATTTACATAATTCAAAATCAAGGTTCTAAATAACCTCTCATATTTCCTCAATAACCAATTAATTTCTCAATTTTGTTCTGATTTCACAGTATGAAGACAAGTCCTAATTCATACAAATAAGTACTTACAAATTATAATTGTTTTTAATAGTGTGCCTTTTTCAATCTATTTTTTAATTGTGATCCAAAAGTTACCACTTATGTATGGAAACATTGATCAAGGTTAAAAGAAAGGGCAAAGATTCATCAAGTAAATTTAAAGAAGGCTTGACAATATGAAATTCATACAAAGATAATTCAAAGCAAAAGGCATTAAACTGGGAAAGGAGAGTCATATATCATTGATTAAAAGAAAAAAATCACAAAAGCTAATATTAAACTGTTACAAATACAAGGAAAACACATTTCTTAGCATTATATCACAGCATTATTCATAGTATTATTCATAATAACGGTAAACTGAAAATAACCAAAGCTACATAAATACATAGTTCTAAATAAAACACTGGAAAATGATAAGCAAAATATATCAGAATATTATCAGTGATAATGCAGGAAGTAATATGATCAGATTTGCATTTGATAAAAATGAATGATTCCACTCACAGTAGCCTAAATTAAAACATGGTATCTATATAAAGAGAACATTAAATTTTACTGGCAGCATACAGGATTTGAATACATGGAAAGATATGCCATATTCTTAGGTGGGAAGAATACAGCAAAAATGTCCATTCTTCCCTTATTCATAAGAATCATAGGATAAATCCTCAATAAAATTGAACTAAAGTTTTTACAAAAGGTTAAAATTCATAAGGATATTGGAGAGTAATTTAAGAAAATTTTGGAAAGAGGAAGGCTGAGTCCAGAATTGCCCTCCCAAAAGAGTGTATTTTGACAGGTATTTGTTAAAGTACTAGCAGACAAGTACAACAGAAAGTAGAACCCTAAAATGAACTCTATGAGTTTAGGATTTCCAGATTTAGTAACCAAATTTAACCATACATTATGGAGAAAATAGCAGAAACATCACCAACTCCAAGATCAACTTAAATAAATAAACTTGGACAAATATTTGCCACAAATACATCACATCAAGCAATTGTTAATGACCTTATTGTTTTTCAAACCATTAAGGGCAAACACTACCCAAAGAGAAATAATAAAGGATACAAAAGTCAAAATTTCACCAAAAATGAAATGTAAATGGCCAATAACTATGTAACACCATGGGCTGGGTGCAGTGGCTCACGCCTGTAATCCCAGCACTTTGGGAGGCCAAGGCGGGCGGATCACGAGGTCAGGAGATGGAGATCATCCTGGCCAACATGATGAAACTCCATCTCTACTAAAGAGAAAAACACAAAAAATTAGCCGGGCGTGGTGGCAGGCGCCTGTAGTCCCAGCTACTGGGGAGGCTGAGGCAGGAGAATGGTGTAAACTCAGGAGGCAGAGCTTGCAGTGAGCTGAGATAGTGCCACTGCACTCCAGCCTGGGTGATAGACTGAGGCTCTGTGTCCAAAAAATATATAGATGTGTATATATATACACACACACATATATATACACACATATGTATACATACATATGTATACACACATACACACACACACACATACACGTATATACACACATATACACACATATATATGTATATATGAGAAAAACACTGTGTTCAACCTTACAAATTACCAACAAAACACCTTTGTCCATACTTTTTAAAAAAAAATTATTTTCCTATTGTTATTTGCATGAGGAATCTTATTTTTTAGCTCTCTGCTTGAATGTCACCTCTTCAGAGAGGACTTCCCTGGCTGCCTTATTGAAGCAGCCACACATACCTCCAACAGGCACACTTGTTCTTCATGATTGCAATGCAGTGTCCTTCACAGCACATGCCTTAAGAATACCTACATTTGTTTGTTGTCTATCTGCTCCACTAGTCTACAACTTCCACAGAAGTAAAGAATATGATTTATTTACCAATACCATATACATCCAGTTCATAGCATGGTGTCTGGCACAAGGCAGTCACTCAATTTTTGTCAAAAATGAATGAACAAATGGAAGTAGTTTTCTCTTATTCTGTTTGTGAATAAATGAATGTAGTTTTCTCCTATTCTGTTTTGGTTTCATTTTTATGACAGTACCTGGTGTTAGCCAAGACTGTCTAAAGTCCTATCATATACTGCTAGTGGGGGATAAAAGTCAGTGCAAGTATATTGGAAGTCAAATTTTCCATATTTTAATATGTAAATCAGATCTTATCTCTCCTCTGCTCAAAAATTTCCAAGGACCTACCCACAGAGTCAAAGTCAACATTCAGAAAGGCCTACGGATTCTACACGGTCTATCATCACCCAACCCTGCTCAATCACCACTGTTCTGGTTCTGGCCATACAGCCTATTGTTCTCCCCAACTCACTCCACTCCAGCCACACTGACGTCCTTTTGATTCCCCAAATATCCCATACATGTGCCTGGCTCATATATATTTGCAATTCCTTATGCCGGGGATGCTACTCTCTGGATGTATAAATGGCTCCCTTCATCCCCTCCTTTATGTTTTCCTTCAAATATCACCTTAGTAGGGAGAGCTTCTCTGACCACCTTACATAAATATTTACTCCTAACCTCATTACTCTGCGTTATTTTTCTCCATAATACACATCACCGTCTGACATGTCATATATGTATTTTTAAATTATCAATTTTTCCTCACAAAAATGTCAGCTCCATGAGTACAGGACAGGGATTATTGGTTTTGTCCACTACTACATATCTAACCCCTATAAGAGAGCCTGGCATATAGCAGATTCTTAATAACTGTGTGCTGACTGAATGAAAACATGTGAAGAGCCTGAAAAATGGTCATACCATTTCATCTAGTAACTGTATTTCTAGGAATCTATGCTAAATGAATAAAAGGTCTATCTGTATAATTTCCCAGATTTTCCTTCATAACATTACTTATAAAAGTAACAAATTAGAAACAATTTTCATGTCCTACTATAAGGGAGTTAAACTGTTAGACAAAAATGTATATGGAATATTATCCAATCATTTAAAATTATGTCACTATAGAATTATATTAATGACATGGGGGAAATGTTCACAATAGAATATTAAGTTGATAAATCATAAAAAAGTTATAGAATTTTTCTGCACTTTAACATTTTCTATAAAGGTCAGATTTTAAAAGAAAACAATGTTATTAAGAGAAAAAAAATCAATGACATTCTCATAGGGTAACCTAGTTGCAAACAAAATGACTTTAGACTCCCTCTGTAGGATAAAATAGCAACAAAATGCAGCAGTGGAACTGAACAAGTCAACACGAAACTTTTAAAAATTGAGGACATAAATGATTTGATTTGTCCAAGTAAATGTTAAGAATTCCTACTGAAACATACATAACAGGGTCATTTGTTTTTATGACCTGGTTCATTATAGCAAAATCTGCTGTTGGCTTATAGACAGATAGTACTTGTCCTTGGATATTTTTAGGTCAGGGCAAAAGCAAACATCCAATTTATCTAAAAAGGTAATGAAGCCACAAAATTTAGGTTACTTACAAATAACTGTGGTGTAAGGTACACATGGTAGACATGAAACAGTCAAATACTGGGCCAGACAGTTACTCGGATGTTATATTTGCTGTGGGGATATTTGCCCCAATAGCCAGGAAGTACCCAGAGAAAAGAGTAATGAGTAAATATGGTCCAGAAAGCCTCCTTGCCTAAAATCACAAAGTTCTGACCAGAAAACTTTACCTAGTACAAGACCGGTACACATTCTAACACATTCACAGAAGGCATTCCAGAGCATTATAAGGGAGTTAACAGACCCGGGAAGCATTGCATGGATGTGTGCACTTGCAATTAAGAATAAAACGCAGCAAGAAGAGAGTACTAGAAATGCAGTCACCAAACTCTGTGAAATGAAGGCAGGAGACTTGTACACTTTAAGGACAGAATTTTGTGAAAATGCAAACAGACTGAGAATGCATGAACATTGATACTAACCTGTCTGGCTGGACCTGGGTAGGAGGCAGACATAGATGCTATGGATCAGAGACAAGGAATAGAATCCAGGTCAGGATGCTGACTGGGGCACTTCCAGACATAAAGATCACAACTAACGTTGCTCATAATGCCTTAAACACAAGTTGGCTCTTAATAACAATAGTAACGATGACTATGACTTGCTTAGCATGTATTACATGGCAAGAATTATGCTAGGTATTTCTTATACTTATCAGTCCTTTTCCTTTTTTTAGCTGTTATTTTAAGTTTGGAGTACAGGTGCAGGTTTGTTACATAGGTAAACTTGTGTCATGGGAGTTTGTGGTACAGATTACTTCATCACCCAGGTATTAAACTTAGTACCCATTACTTATTTTTCCTGATTTTCTCCCCTCCTGTCACCCTCCACTCTCCTAAAGACCCCAGTATATGCTTTTTCCCACTATGTGTCCTTCTCAGTAGAATCATTTTATTTGAAGTAAACTCCTTAAGATGGAGGTGAGAGTGCCTGGAATCCACATTGCTCTGTTTGTGAAAGATGTACTACCCTCCTCAGAGTTAGATTAATTCCCATTAGAGGTATATTCTTTTAGTTACATCTAAACCTTTTACCTTCCATCGCAGGATATATACTCTCTTGAGGTAAAACCATTATCCTCTACACTTATACTGGAATTGATGCACCTGCCGGCTACATCAGTCTCTGTCCCGGGTTCTCTCCGGGTTAGTCAGGCAACAAAGGCACAGGAACTCAGTGCCCAAACAGGGCCAGCTCTACCTAAGTGAGGCTCTCCACATTTATTCCTCTCTACGTCCTCCATTACACACCATTTCTCCTCCAATTAACCATCATCAGATCCTCAAAATTTCTCCTCACTGGACAAGGGATTGAATAGCCTCCTTTGAATGTGCTCAGATTTGGCTATATTCCCCAAATATGTTGCTCCAGAATTTGTATACATGGGGCTATTGGGGAGAGATCTGGTTGAAATGAAAGGCTCCAGTCAGAGATACCATATTTGCATAACACCTTATGGAAGACTGAGAAAATATCATGTCACCAAAACACAAATTATAGGGAAAATATGGGTAAAGGGGGATGCGGACAGTGATGAATATTTTAGGAGGAAAAAAATAAATGGATAACACATGGCCACCACTGGACCTGGTTGCAGACAGGACTGAAGGCAGAGATCCAATCTGCACAGAAGATATTAGTATTATCACCTCTCCTGTTTTAGATTGCATACTTCCGGTTACTGTCACTAAGATGAACTTTTATTAAATTTATGATCATTGATTTTTTGGAGGGTTTTTTGTGTCTCTATCTCCTTCAGTTCTGCGCTGATCTTAGTTATTTCTTGCCTTCTGCTAGCTTTTGAATGTGTTTGCTCTTGCCTCTCTAGTTCTTGTAATTGTGATGTTAGAGTATCAATTTTAGATCTTTCCTGCTTTCTCTTGTGGGCATTTAGTGCTATAAATTTCCCTCTACACACTGCTTTAAATGTGTCCCAGAGATTCTG
>NW_016805353.1:42837-46361 GCF_001698545.2 Rhinopithecus bieti
AAAAAAAAAAAGGAAAAAAAATTTATGATCAATTAAAATTCTCATTTCAAAGTCTATCCTTCTTGTCAAGTTTGTTTGTGAAGTCAGGGGCATGGCGGACATTTTTCCTTTATTATTTTGCTTCAATTGGCCATTCCTTCAAGCTGTCAAAATCTTATTGTATCCCAATGCATTAGCTACCTCTGAAACATTAGCAGTCTCTTCCTGTCTCATACCATTTGCAAATTTGCACTACAGAATCATTTGCTTGGAAAACATATATGCACATGTGGAATGAAAGCTAAATAAATGTGGTTAGTTTTCAATTCTAGCATTCTGTTTAGCTTTCTTGAATACATAATAAGGCAACAGTTGTCTTAATGACTCAGTAAATCACTGCATGCTATTTGGAACAAATGTATGGACTTTAATGTAAATGGTACTAGAGGTTAAGCATTGAAGTCTGAAATTGAAACAGACTCTGTAAAACTTGACACCGACAAAATCATGGTTTCCAACACCCTTGGAAATACAAATAACCTCTAGCTTGAGAAAATGTCACCCAATACAGTGAGAAGTATAGGAGGAAGAATCCTTCTTCCTTCTCTAAGAGCATCTACCAGATTTGTGTGCTGGGGGCAACTTTCTTTATATTCTCATCAGAGAGCACCCATGAGTTAGCATTATCTACCTCCTGGTTCAGTGGCCTTTTCTGTGGCATAAATATCTTTACTCACGGAAATAAATATACCAAGCAAGTTAGGAAATTTGTTAGTAGACACCTGAAATTACAAGTTCTGAGGACAAAACAAAATCCCAGAGTCTCAGTGTTCCAGTGGATTCTAGACCTACACTTGACCTGCTTATTCAATATAAATTAAGACCTGGGATCTGAAAAACAGGGATTTTACTCTTATCTTGAGGACTTTATGAAGAGCCAGTGGGCCTGGATTTTAGTACTGCCACCAGCTAGTTCTGTTCCCTTGAGAAAGTTGGAATTCTGTACAATGGAAGAATTCCATTGTCATTGTCTATACAATGACAATGACATATTGGACGATATGAATGACTTCCAAACTTTTTTTAAAAAAGCTAAAATTTTTAAAATGCAAATGGAATCTTATGACAACTCACTTAATAGATGAGATTGAAAGCATATAAACAGGTGCTCTGGGTGAAACAATGTGGTAGACCAAATACCTGCCAGTTTAGCTCCAGAAGCTCCTCTTAGAGACTTCTAAAACTTCTGTAAGCACATTTTAAAAACCACTAACAAGGCCCCTTCAATTCTAGCTTATGATAGAAGCCATCTAAGCCATGATCAGTTCCAACATTCTATGGATATATGAAGCAGAGCTTGGAGACTATAGAAGATTAAAAATATTAGTTATAATCATAGTGACTACCATTTATCGAGATACCATTCCACTTGACTTTACTGCTAAGGAGACTGAAGATCACAAAAGTCAAGTGTCACAGTCAGGTTTTAAACATAAGCTTGATATGACAATAGATAAATACATTAGAATGTGATATGTGCTAAAGTAGATCTAGCTACCAAATATAGCAGGGTCACAAGAAAGGATGGGGTAAGTTCTACTTGAGGAAGTAAGAGAAGCATCATCTTGATTTGACTTTCAAAAAATCAACAGCAATTGAAACAAATTTGGGAAAGGAATTAGAGGCCCTGAGCACAACTTGTGCAATGTCAAGGAGGTGTGGAACATCATACAGCAGGGGAAACTGGAGACAGGACTGCACTCATAGACAAACAAGAGTCTATGAAGACATCCATCAGCATCCCATAATGAGGATTTTTAGACTTTTTTCTTTGAGATTGACACCACTGCAATGTTTAAACAGTAGTATGAGATCATTCCTCTTCCAGGAGCATGCCAACTTTTTTCCTTTCTCTTTCTTGAGGGATCAGCGAAATATCATTGACTCTGAAAAGTCATTACTTACCATTTTTCTTTTTCCTTTTTTGAGATGGAGTCTTGCTCTTGTCGCCAGGCTGGAGTGCAATGGCATGACCTCAGCTCACTGCAACCTCTGCCTCCTGGGTTCAAGCAATTCTCCTGCCTCAGTCTCCCAAATAGCTGGGATTACAGGTGCTCGCCAACATGCCCACTAATTTTTGTATTTGTAGTAGAGACGGGGGTTTTGCATGTTGGTCAGGCTGGTCTTGAATTCCTGACCTTGTGATCCACCTGCCTTGGCCTCACTAAGTGCTGGGATTACAGGGGTGAGCCACCGCACCTGGCCTACTTACCCTTTTTCTAAAACCTAAGCTCCATGAGAGGTGAGGCCTTGTTATTCTGGATCACCGTTGTATCCCCAGCACCTAGAGGAGTTCCTAACACAAAGTAAGTGCTCAACAAATATTTGTTGCACAAATGAAGAACTCAAAGTCTGACTGCAAAGCTTGGACTCACAATCACTGTGCCTGCTTTGTTAGTAACTCCACCTTGAAATGAGTAGAGGATATTGTGTTGGAAATGGCAAGGTACCCAAAAAACAAAGAGGCAAGTATGAAAACTTCTTACAGTCTAGTAAGTTTTGTAATGACTTTAAAATGCTGATACCTCTTCTAGATATACCTTTCTCACTAGGGGGGACCTTTTTTCCTGAGGAAATTTGCCCTATTATCTTGAACTTCCAGAATTTGTGATGATTTGAATGACTTCATTTGATGCATTAAGTCATAACCACATCCTTTTAAATATAAAATTCATTCCATCTTTCCAACAAAACAAAGTGGAATGAATCTAACTGTCTGGAAGGAGGCTTATTATCTCTGGAAAGTTACTTTGCCTGTGTTTCCTAACTTTTCAGAGGAATTGTAATAGTTCCTCTGTCACAGAGTGGTAGTGAAGATCAAACCAAATAGCATGCTTATTACAGTTAGCATAGTGCCTGGCACATAGAAAATCCTCAGTCAGCATCATCTTTTGCAATCATTATTGTTACTGGTGGCACTATAAGGCATTTAGGAGAAACTGCAATGCATCTTTGTGAGGGGAGCTAGATTTCCCTTTCATAAACCCAACCCTCCTTTTATGGCAGGTTCTAAGGCCTGACCACAAAGGCTACATATTTGGTATCTGTACTTCCCAGACAACACCCTCAAGCTTCTCTTAGATTTGTCTTTTTCCCTAAAAGACCATTCACCACTAATTACTTATAATCATTTTCTGCTGCACAGTTTTATATGTGTCTATTATGTTCACAGCTGTCTTGCCTAGCAAGAATAGAAATCTATTATCTCATTATTATACCTGAGTCTCCTGATTACAGTTCCCTTGCCTTCCAACTAATTTCCTCCAAGAGGGTCTTTTGACAAGGCAGGATTTTCCTTCCTCCTCATCCCTTCTTTTCTTCACACACCCTGTAGTGAGAGAGAGAGACCCTGAGTAGATAAAGACCACCAAAGAAACTTTGTTATCATGTAAGTTAAACTAAACTATGAGATACGGTTATTGTATAAAATGTGGTCAAATGTTGATTTGTCTTTTGGAGGATCCACTCTGAAAATGAGTTTATTT
>NW_016805354.1:0-555 GCF_001698545.2 Rhinopithecus bieti
GCTTCCATTTCCTTTCTCCCCAGCTTTCTGCTATTGTTGTCTTACATTATATTTCTACCTGTGTCAGAACCCCACATACATTGTTACTATCTGACAGCCAATTTTCTTTTAAAGAGATTAGCTACAAGAAAAAAATCTTGACTGAGCATGGTGGCTCATGGCTGTAATCCTGGCACTTTGGGAGGCTGAGGCAGGAGGATTGCTTGAGCCCAGAGGTTTGAGAGAAGCCTGGGCAACATAGGGAGACCTTTTTTCTAAATAAGAAAATTAAAAAAAAATTTTAAAAATCGGCCACTTGCGCCTATAATCCCAGCACTTTGGGAGGCCAAGGCAGGTGGATTGCCTGAGCTAAGGAGTTCATGACCAGGCTGGGTTACATAGTGAAACCCCGTCTCTACTAAAATACAAAAAAATTAGCCAGGCTTGGTGGCGTGTGCCTGTAGTCAACAGCTACTCAGCAGGCTGAGGCAGGAGAATCCCTTGAACCTGGAAGGCAGAGGTTGCAGTGAGCCGAGATCGTGCCACTGCACTCTGGCCTAGGCAACAGAGGGAAAC
>NW_016805355.1:0-1473 GCF_001698545.2 Rhinopithecus bieti
AAGGTCACTAGATAGATAATCTCAAGTCGTAAAACATGTTGTTCCTTGAAAGGTAAGAAATGATGTAATGCATGTTTTAATTGAATAACTGTATTTGTTTCTCACTTCTGTAATATGCTTCCCCTGCACAGATCTCCCCTGCCCCATGAAATGCTTAAAAGATAGCTTAACTCTTTGTTTGGGCCTCAGTCCTTTGGATGTTAATCTGACTAGGTTGGTGCATCTAAATAATTAAATAATTCCTCCTCAACCCCTTGGTCTCTCTGATTCTTTAATTATCCCACAGCATTTCTGGTGGCCCAGACGAGGATTGGAGATGACAGATTTACTGTCTTCTTTGCCTGTGGGACTAGACCCCACGACCGGGGAGACTTGGCATCCAAGGCACACCATGGGGGAGCTTCACCTGGATGGAGACTGGCTCTCTCTGCATCCCGAGGACCTATGTGGCAGCGCAATGGAACCAGAGACAGGGCTGCAGCATGATACCAGCACTTCAGGAACCACAGTAAGGATAAAGGGCCCAAGTCAGGAAAGCCCATCCCATAGGGATGAAGGGAAGCTTGATCAACTCCCGGGGACCAACCACTAATCTAACCCAGAGTAGCTGGGAGTGGCAGGAGTGGCCTTCCAATTTGGATGAACCTCGTGTCCCCCTAACAAAGTGAAAGTGGTTCACTGGTGGAGAAAATGGGCCGAAAGAGCGGCAAGTACAGCAAGGAAAAGCTTGCTGGCAGGGTGGCAAGCCACTCTTGAGTGGCTTGCCACCCCAATTGGGAGTGTGTGGGTGTGTGTGGACCTACCCAGGACATGAGGGAGGCTCGTTTCGTCCAATGAGGAGTCCTGGGGTAGGAGTGGTGTGTATGTGTGTGAATGTGGGAGCCTAACTAGGCTCACCTGGGACATGGGAGAGGTCCGTTTCATCCAATGAGGAGTCCTGGGGCAGGGGACATGTGTGAAAGTGTGTGAAAGAGACGGTCTCGGGAGAGCCCAATGTGGGGAGTGACGTGGGGAAGCACAGATCCCTTAGCGTGGGCTGTGTACTCCAAGGCAAGTGCGGGGAAATCAGATCTAGGATGTTGTGCACAGCTGATAGGACCAGCTCCACAGCCACAGCAGGCTGTGAAAGGGGAAGGCAGGTTCCTGGCTAAGCAGCCTCTGAAACTCTCGTAATAGGACCCAGTCTGGTGGACCCAAGAGTGAAAGTGAGAGTGAAAGTGTGCTACAAGGGAGGAAATGGGAGGAAAAATGTTGAAACCAACTCCTTTGGAGTGCATGATAAAAAAATTTAAAAAAGGATTTAGAGGTGATTATGGGATGAAACTGGATGCTCAAAAGTTAAGGACATACCGTGAATTAGAATAGCCCTCTTTTAGTGTTGGATGGCTGGCCAAAGGCACTACAGAGAAATTGGCCATGTGTTTTAAGGTGGTGACTGGGGTCAGGGGACAGCCAGGGCATTCAGATCTTTTG
>NW_016805355.1:5957-8030 GCF_001698545.2 Rhinopithecus bieti
AAAAAAAAAAAAAAAAAAAAAAAAAGAGAACCTGCTTGTAGACTTTACCGAGTTACCTTGAACAGGAGGTTACTGGTATATGCTAGTGTTTGTTTGCACCTTCTCAGGGTAGGTTGAGGCCTTCCCCACCAGAGCTGAAAAGGCACGAGAGGTAACAAAGGTGCTACTAAAAGACATCATACCAAGATTTGGGTTGCCTTTAACCCTAGGATCAGACAATGATCCTGCATTTGTGGCAGAAGTAGTATAACAGCTGACTCAACTTTTAAAGATCACATGGAAACTGCACACAGCCTACTGACCAGAGTTCAGGGAAGGTGGAATGGATGAAGCGGGCACTCAAACAGCTACTAAAAAAGTTTTGCTAGGAAACTCACTTATGATGGGATCAGGTCTTGCCCATGGTCCTCCTCCAGGTCAGGTGTACACCTACAAAACAAACTGGGTATTCACCCTATGAAATATTGTTCAGAAGGCCACCCCCAATCATTAATCAAATTAGAGGGGACTTAAAGGAGTTAGGAGAGTTAACCCTTAGGAGACAGATGCAGGCTTTAGGAGTGGCAATGCAGGAGGTGCAAAGCTGGGTAAGGGAAAGGATACCTATAAGTCTAACAGACCCAGTACATCCACATAAGCCAGTGGACTCTGTCTGGGTTAAAAGGTGGAATCCAACAATTATGGGACGGGCCCCATATTGTAATCATGTCTACTCCCACTGCTGTTAAAGTTGCAGGTGTCACACCTTGGATTCACTATAGCCGGCTGAAACCAGTGGCAGCCGTGACTCCCGACGATGACCAGTGGATTAGCTAACAAGACCCAGATTGCCCCACCCAAATGGTCCTATGGCGAAACCCAACCACCGGTAAGAAGGACGACTGCCCTGCTCTGACTGCACCAGAGGCTGGTCAGTCAACACACGGCTGAAGCTTGAGGATCCTACAAGCTCTGCTCTAGTCACATCGTGGAAGCTGACTAGTCTACGCACAGCCGAAGCTGAGAGGGCCATCTCTGGATAAGTAAATGTAAATACAATTTATAAGCCTAGTTATAATTCTGTCAATACTGATTGTTCTGTTGTTATTACTGCAAATGCTGCAAATGTCTATGCTCAGCGGAAGGTTTGCCATGCCCATGTGTAATATAAGCATGTTTCTATTACATACACTGATGTTGTTACCATTTCTGCCTATACTAAAAGGGGAGAAATCTTTAGAAGGATACCCACATTGTGTACACACTACCTGGGTAAAAAATACCATAGCTAAAATTCTACTGTACCGTACCTACTATAAATGTACAGGAACCAAGTTAAGAACCTACACATACAACCAGAAACAGTCTGCAATGGTTTAACACAAGAGAGGCTTAGCAGGAGCAGCCCTAAACATCTGTACGGAGAACCACAAATCAGATGCCTAGACTGTAACATTCAGTGGTCTATGCTAACAGAGCTCCAACACTTACATTCAGGAAGGACTGCTCTGCTAAGGAGTATGTCAACCAAACCAAACTGTAAGACAAGGGCATGCAATCCTTTAAATTTTACTATCTTAAAGCCAGAGCTACCTTTCTGGTCTACAGGACAGACAGCACTATTACAGGTAAATAGACAAGGAGCAGGCCTTGGAGTCCACTACTAATTGTCAAAAAGACTAGAAGGACTCAAATGCGTCCAATCCTGCAATTTCAGGTCCATAAGTCATTCTATAAGCATTTTGATCAGTCAGTGCCTGCGCTTCCCCCATCAACCAAAAACTTATTTGCCCAACCAGCTGAAAACATAACTGGCAGCTTAGGAATTTCCTCATGCTGTGTATGTGGAGAAACTAATATGGGGGACCAGTGGCCATGAGAGGCAAAGGAATTAATGCCACAAGATAACTTCACTTCGCCTAACCCTGCCAGTGAACCAACAGCCTCAGCCAGTGTTTGGTTGTTAAAAAACTCCATAATTGGAAAATACTGTATCGCCCATTGGAGAAAGTCTTTCAGAGAGGGAGTAGGAGAAACAATCTGCCTAGGGCAACAAAATTATGATGAGACTAAAGACAAAACTCTGGAGAAACA
>NW_016805356.1:0-2160 GCF_001698545.2 Rhinopithecus bieti
TGTGCCTAGGCAAAGATCTTTTGAGATAAATTTCCCGAGTGTTCTTTGTGCTTCCTGTATTTGGATGTCTAGGTCTCTAGCAAGGCCAGGGAAGTTTTCCTTGATTATTCCTGCAATTATGTTTTCCAAGCTTTTAGAATCCTCTTCCTCCTCAGGAATACTGATTATTCTTAGGTTTGGTCATTTAACATAATTCCAGACTTCTTGGAGGCTTTGTTCATATTTTCTTTGTCTTTGTTGGATTAAGTTAATTCTAACACCTTGTCTTCGAGCTCTAAATTTCTTTCTTCTACTTGTTCAATTCTATTGCTGAAACTTTCCAGAGCATTTCACATTTCTAAAAGTATGTCCACAGTTTCCTGAATTTTTGATATTTTTTTCTTTAAGTTATCTATTTCCTTGAATATTTCTCCCTTTACTTCTTGTATCATATTTTGGATTTTCTTGCATTGGGCTTTGCCTTTCTCTAGTGCCTCCCTGATTAGCTTAATAACTAATGTCCTGAATTCTTTTTCAGGTAAATCAGAAATTTCTTGCTTTTGATCCCTTGCTGGTGAGCTAGTGTATTTTTGGGGGGTGATAAGGAGCCTTGTTTTGTCATATTACTAGGGTTGGTTTTCTGGTTCCTTCTCATTTGGGTAGGCCATGTCAGAGGGAAGGTATAGAGCTGAAAGCTGTTGTCCAGACTCTTTTGTCCCATGGGGTGTTCCCTTGATTTAGTACTCTCCCCCTTTTCCTATGGATGTGGCTTACTGTGAGCCAAACTGCAGAGATTGTTGTCTCTCTTCTGAGTCTAGCTACCCAGCAAGTCTACCCAGCTCTGGGCTGGTACTAGGGGTTGTCTGCACAGAGTCCTGTGATATGAACCATCTATGGGTCTCTCAGCCGTGGAAACCAGTGCCTGTTCTGGTGGAGGTGACGGGATGTGCAATGGACTCTCTGAGGGGACTTAGCTTTGGTGATTTAATGTTCTATTTTTGTGCTGGTTGACCCCCTGCCAGGAGGTGGTGCTTTCCAGAGAGCATCAGCTGTGGAATTATGGGGAGGAACTAGTAGTGGGCAGGGCCTTAGAACTACCAAGATTATATGCCCTTTGTCTTTCCTACCAGGGTAGGTAGGGGAGGACCACCAAGTGGGGGTAGGGCTAGGCATGTCTGAGCTCAGACTCTTCTTGGGCAGGTCTTGCTGCCACTTCTGTGCTGTGGGGGATGAGGTGAGATTCCCAGATCACTGGAATTGTGTACCTAGGAGGATTATGGCTGCCTCTGCTGAGTCATGCAGGTTGTCAGGGAAGAGGGGGAAAGCCGGCAGTCACAGGCCTCACCCAGCTCCCATGCAAACCGAAGGGCTGGTCTTGCTCCCACCGTGTTCCCCGCAACAGCCCCCAGATGGTTTCCAGGTGGAGAGAGATATGGGCTTGAAAATCTGCCCCAGGCTCTCTGCCTCCCAGCTGTGAAAGAAAGGAGCTTGCTTCTTCCCCTATCTGTGGAGTCTGCACACTGGATTTGTGCCCTTTCCAGAGTTCTGGTCAGAAAGCTTCTCACCCCTTTCAAATTGTTAAAGTTCAGCTAGAGATTAGCTTCTCTCTGTGCAGCTTTAGCCCCTGCTTTTCTCCTGTTGGTTCCCTGTGGTGCCAGGAAGGAATGGCCTGCTAGAGGACCCAGCTAGCTGCCAGGGGCCTTTCTGCTGTTTTCTCTACACCTGTATTTCACTTGGCTCTCCAAATTGACTCAGCTCAAGATAAAGTCAGAAACTTCTCCCACAAACAGACCTTTGGCTTCTCCCGTGCGGGTATGTGTTCAGGAGAGGAGGGTCTCCCTTTTCCACTTTTGCAGTTCAGTCAATCACAGTTCTGGGGTCTCTTCTGGGTCCTGCAGGAGCAGTCCACTTCCTTCAGAGGGTCTGTGGGTCCTTTGGGGATTGCTGGTTGATTTTTGCTGTACATCTGGAGTTAAAATTCACAATGTGAGCCGCTGCTCACTGTTCTGTACGGAGCTGCAATCTAGTCCTGACTCCCATCTGCCATGATCTCCCATGATTTGCTTTTAACAAAAATGAGGACTGGAGAGAGAAATTATGTTTCAAAATTATCCTACATTTGTCATTAAATTCTACAATCATTAGTTGTTTTTTGCCTGCAATTTAGACTAATCCTACTCA
>NW_016805357.1:0-2907 GCF_001698545.2 Rhinopithecus bieti
GTGAAACCCTCTCTCTACTAAAAACAAAAAAATTAGCCGGGCGTGGTGGCAGGCACCTATAATCCCAGCTCCCTGGGGAGGCTGAGGCAGGAGAATCGCTTGAACCCAGGAGGTGGAGGTTGCAGTGAGCCGAGATCGCACCACTGCACTCTAGCCTGGGCAACTATTAATAAAGATAATAATAATAATAATAATTATCTTTGTATCATACCTCAGTTTGGTATCACTCTAACCCACAGAGCTTCATTTTACTTCACAGCTTTTAGCAATACAGAACAATTTCTTTATGTGGCTTCCACTAGGATGTCAGCTCTGTGAAAATGCAAACTTTATCACTGCTCTGTCTCCAGTACCTAAAACAGTGTCTGGCACTTGACAGGCACTGAATAAGTTCGTGTTGACTGATCGAATGAATGAATGAACGTGCAGGCTGTCAGCCGACCACAATTTTCACTTCCCACCAACAATAAACCCTAATCTACAGGTAATCAATCATGCGGATTTAAGATGCTAATTGGAAGCCGGGCGCGGTGGCTCAAGCCTGTAATCCCAGCACTTTGGGAGGCCGAGACGGGCAGATCACGAGGTCAGGAGATCAAGACCATCCTGGCCAACACGGTGAAACCCTGTCTCTACTAAAAAAATACAAAAAAACTAGACGGGCGAGGTGCGGGCGCCTGTAGTCCCAGCTACTCCGGAGGCTGAGGCGGGAGAATGGCGTAAACCCGGGAGGCGGAGCTTGCAGTGAGCTGAGATCCAGCCACTGCACTCCAGCCCGGGCGACAGAGCAAGACTCCGTCTCAAAAAAAAAAAAAGATGCTACTTGGTCTCCGTGCTAATGGAGCCATGCCTTCAGAAATAAGCATCCCCTGCCTCACATTCTGCCTTACAGCCCACCTGCCAGCTCCCACTCCTTCCCACAGCACATCAAAGGGACACAAGTAATACTGTGTTAAGACCCCTTTATAAGGATTATATGCCTCGCCCTTGTCATGTTAATTATAGGGAAACTTCAGCTTTCTTGCAGAGTTTCTCCTGAAATTTCTCTCCTTAAACTCTCAACATGCCTTCAATTCAGCTTCATTTACTGGCCTAGCCTCTTGATCTTTCACTTCACTCTCATTTCCTGCTAACAAAGGGTTGGTCTAGCTTCTCATTTCCCAAACACCAAAATATGCTCTCTAAATCCACCACCGTGAGAATCACTCCCTGGTTTAGTCTCATAATGCTTTACCAAAAAGCTAAGCAGCCTGGGTGCCATGACTCACACCTGTAATCCCAGCACTTTGGGAGGCTGAGGCGGGTGGATCACTTGAGGTCAGGAGTTCGAGACCAGCCTGGCCAACATGGTGAAACCCCATCTCTACTAAAAATACAAAAATTAGCCAGATGTGGTGGTGCATACCTGTAGTCCCAGCTACTCAGGAGGCTGAGGCAGGACAATTGCTTAAACCTGGGAGGCAGAGGTTGCAGTGAGCTGGGATCGTACCATTGCAGTCCCACCTAAGCAAGTGAGACTCCATCTCAAAAAAAAAAAAAAGAAACCAGGTTTTAATGTGTCCCAGATACTTAGCTTTCTTTGTGTCCTGATTGAGGGGTATTATAAGGGAAATGTTATCTGTGGAACACTTTAACAAAGATCTACAAAATAATGATAACAATGTCAGCACTTCCCACTTACTCAGTTTTATCCATCAGTTTCATCCTTCCGCTTCTCTTTAGTTCTCTTCAGACTAATGAGATTTCCCTTTTCATAGCAGGATCTTCAGGAATCAGCTCTTTCTCTTTCTACTTTACCCTTTTTTTTTTTTTTTTTGAGACAGAGTCTCGCTCCGTCACCCAGGCTGGAGAGTGCAGTGGCGCGATCTTGGCTCACTGCAACCTCCGCCTCTTGGGTTCAAGCAATTCTCCTGCCTCAGCCTCCTGAGTAGCTGGAATTACAGGTGCCTGCCACCATGCCTGGATAATTTTTGTATTTTTAGTAGAGATGAGGTTTCGCCATGCTGGCCAGGCTGGTCTCAAAACTCCTGACCTCAGGTGATCTGCTCACCTTGGCCTCCTAAAGTGTTGGGATTACAGGCGTGAGCCACCGAGCCCGACCCCATACATATTCCTAAACGTTGCTCAATCTGTCCCCAGAGTTCTTCACCCACTTCCAAGTCTCTATCCTCTTGCTTCATTTGAGTCTATCTCAGTTTATGACACATTACTGTTTGGGTTCTCAATCATTATCCCAAGAGCCACGATGGCTTTTACTTAGACCAAAGTTGAATTCATCCTTACAACCCACAAGTGAGGTTGATCAGAACCCAGAGAGGTTTAGCAAAGGAGGTTAAAATGAAGTAAATAATTCCAAACTGCATCTTGGGAGAACTAAATCCTCATTGCTGGTCTGCCATGATCATCACTAATATCAAACAACAAGTGTTGGAAACAGCAACCCCCATATGGCATTGGATAAGTTACAAAACCTCTCTTTGCTTCTGTTCTCCCATCTGTCTTGCAAGAACAATACTTCTTGCTCCCTGGCTCCTAAAGGTATCAAGACAGGGAATGGTTTTTTTGTTTGTTTGTTTGTTTTTGAGACAGTGTCTTGCTCTGTCAACAAGGCTGAAGTGCAGTGGCATGATCTTGGCTCACTGCAACCTCCACCTCCCGAGTTCAAGTGATTCTCCTGCCTCAGCCTCCCAAGTAGCTGGGACTACAGGTGCGCAACACCATGTCCAGCTAATTTTTGTATTTTTAGTAGAGTTGGGGTTTCACCATGTTGGCCAGGATGGTCTCGATCTCTTGACCTCATGATCTGCCTGCCTCGGCCTCCCAAAGTTCTGGGATTACAGGAGTGAGCCACAGCGCCCGGCCGGGAAGCATTTTTTAAAAAACAAAACAAGGCCGGGCGCGGTGGCT
>NW_016805358.1:0-3853 GCF_001698545.2 Rhinopithecus bieti
ATCTTCCAATTCTAAGGTTTCTAGACTATTCAACTCAGCTAATTTGACCTCTGAGTTACGCTGTTAAAAAAATTATTAGACAGCTCATCTATTGACTTACCTAAAATAACTGCAAGGTCAAGTTTACGATAAGATTTTAGAAACTGAGAAGTGGGAAAGCAGGTTTAATACTTAAAATCCAGATACCATCCAAACCAATTAATGGCACTTCGAACAAAAGAGAAGGGAGGGGCCGGGAGCGGTGGCTCACGCCCGTAATCCCAGCACTTTGGGAGGCTGAGGTGGGCGGATCACGAGGTCAGGAGATCGAGACCATCCTCGCTAACACGAAACCCAGTCTCTACTAAAAGTCAAAAAATTAGCTGGGCGTGGTGGCGGGTGCTTGTAGTCTCAGCTACGTGGGAGGCTGAGGCGGGAGAACGGCGTGAACCCGGGAGGCGCAGCTTGCAGTGAGCCGAGATCGCACCACTGCACTCCAGCCTGGGCGACAGAGCGAGACTCCCTCTCTTAAAAAAAAAAAGGAAGGGAGGTTTGTGAGTGGTGTGTGCGTGTGTGTGTGAGAGAGAGAGACGAGAGAAAGAGAGTCATTCTTTCGAATAATGTGTCCTGGGCAACTGAGTGTTGTCACAGAAAGCATAAAACGCTCTACATTTTTGCTTTACACATACTTGCTCAGTCGGATTCTTCACTTCCAGCATTACTGCAGGCGGAAACCAGGGCTCAGGCCTGGTAAACAACCTTCCGGAAGACGATTCCGGACCCGGACACCCACGACCGTCTCAGCGGGCAGCTGACCTAGGGCTGCCTAAGGCGGAAGTGGGAGCCCCCGGCCTCCCCGGCGGAACTACCGCTCCCAGGGGCGCCCGCGGCGCCGCGCACGCGCGCTGGCGTGGCGGCAGCGCCGCTGCAGGACGCAGGGAAGCCAACAGGCGAGTGGCGAAGGTGGCAGCGGTGGCGGGGGCAGTCACAGGCGAGGGCGACGGCTCCGAGGCCGAGTGGCGGTCCGGCAGAGTCCTCCGTGTCCTCCTCCGCATGAGCCCCTTGGTGAGCGCGCGTCCCGATTTAGCCAGCGCTCGGTGCGCCGCTCCCTGCCTCGCGGCCGGCTTGCTCCGGCCTAGGGCCGCAGCCTGCCTCTGACGGCCGGGCCGCCCGGTCCAACTGACCCCGGGGTCCCGGGACCTTCCCGTCAGTGTCGGGCGAGGTGGGGGTTGGGGGGCACTGGGTTAGGCCCAGGGGAGAAATGTGGCGGCGCGCAGGAGCCAGGGCGGCCTGAGGCTAAGGAGAGGGAGAGACGCGTGGGGGATGGGATGGGGAGGGACTGGGGGACCGCTGGGCGGTCTCGGGTGGGGGGCCAGAGACTGGAGGCCCGGCAGGTAGGGAACTGAGTACAGGAGGCGAGAACGAAATGGAATGCCTTTTCAGTGTCGCTGATAAAGATGTCGTGCTGCGGGGAAGCTTGACAAGCTGGACACACGGGTCTGGGTCAGCCCACCTACCACAGACACTCACCATACTTGGCATCTTTTCTCTTGCTGTCGGAGGTCTGAAAGTGGGGAGCTGTTGGTTGTTTCCATCCCTTTCAACTTCACCTTTTATTGACTGGCAAAATTGTAATGGGTGCTGGCTAGGCAAACCACAGAAGTACACACAGGGTTCTGTGTATAAATGTGCATAAAAACAGGGAGGCATAGTGATAGGTTCAGATGAGAACTAGGTCAAGGGAGGAATCAGTGTTTTTATTTTTAAATTTATGACGAAAATAAGTTCTGAACAGGACTTTGAACTAGAGAGGGGTTTTAAACTGGAGTTCATTGACGGATAGAATTAGAAGGGTCCTTTCACTAGGATGATAAAATGACATCATTATTTTTATTGACTGCTATCTGAAACTTATTATTTCCTCAGTTGTGAATGTGGACAACAAGCCAGAGTAGAATTAGCAACGCTTATGACTTTGTCATCAATAAAAATTACGGATATTTTTGTATCATATTTACGGTTGGAGACAGCTCAGAATATCATTTATGGTTATCACTTCTTTGAATTTCTGGTATTACTAGACCCGCCGTTAAGACCTTGTTATTTAATGTGATAATAAGGCTGTACATATATTATTACCATATTAGTTTGTCGTTTTGCTAATATTTCTGTATAATTGGCTTCCCTTGCAATCACATGTATTTAATTATGCATTTAAAAGAAATCTGAGAACGGGGCCATAGGCTTCACCAGGCTGCCAATGAGGTCCATGCGCTAAAAAGATTAAGAACTCCTGAAATACTTTGGGGGGCTGAGGTGGGCAGATCACTGAGGTCAAGAGATCGAGACCATCCTGGCCAACATGGTGAAACCCCATCTCTACTAAAAATACAAAAATTAGTTGGGTGTGGTGGCCCGTGCCTGTAGTCCCAGCTACTCGGGAGGCTGAGGCAAGAGAATTGCTTGAGCCGGGTAGGTGGAGGTTGCAGTGAGCCGAGATCACGCCACTGCACTCCAGCCTGTGGACAGAGTGAGACTCCGTCTCAAAAACAACAACAAAAACCTCCTGAAATAGAAATAAGTTTTTTTGGATCTATAAGTCTACTTAGAAGAACATCTGAGTCATTGAAGTCAGACAGGATGACAGTGTAGATGAAAGAGAATTTCATAATCAGGGAGGTAAAAGATTTGGATGGGATCAGAGTAGCCTTTTTTTTTTTTGGTTTTGAGATGGAGTCTGGCTCCATTGCCCAGGCTGGAGTGCAGTGGCGTGATCTCCGCTCACTGCAACCTCAGCCTCCCGGGTTCAAGCGATTCTCGTGCCTCAGCTTCCTGAGTAGCTGGGACTACAGGCACACGCCACCACGCCCAGATAATTTTTATATTTTTAGTAGAGGCAAGGTTTCACCATGTTGGTCAGGCTGGTCTCAAAGTCCTGCCCTCAGGTGATCTGCCTGCCTCAGACTCCCAGAGTGCTGGGATTACTGATGTGAGCCGCCACGTCCTGCCCAGAGTAGTCATTTTGAAAGAACAAACCATACATATTTCATTCAGGGTAATGGGGAGTGAACAAAATAATTGGAAGAAGAAAGGGAAGTGAGTATGTTGGCCTTTAAATTTTTGTATTAAGGCACCTCCCCAGTTCCAAGTGATTGCAGCTCTGTAAGCTCTGATGTTCTGATGTAACCCTGTGAAAAGAAATTTTACTGTTTGCTGGTTTTCTTTAAGTCATGGAGGTGGAATTTTTTTTTTTTTTTGGCATGGAGTTTCACTCTTGTTGGCCAGGCTGGAGTGCAACGATGTGATCTTGGCTCACTGCAACCTCCGCCTCCTGGATTCAAGCAATTCTCCTGCTTCAGCCTCCTGAGTAGCTGGTATTACAGGAGCGCGCCACCACGCCCGGCTAATTTTTGTATTTTTAGTAGAGACGGGGTTTCGCCATATTGGCCAGGCTAGTCTCAAACTCCTGACTTTGTGATCTGCTCACCTCGGCCTCCCAAAGTGCTGGGATTATGGGCGTGAGCCACCGTGCCCGGCCCTAATTTTCTATCTTTAAATGAAAACAGAAGAATCTCTCTTGAAATATATTTTCGGGCCAGGCATGGTGTTCATGCCTGTAATCCCAGCACTTTGGGAAGCCGAGGTGGGTGGATCGCCTGAGGTCAGGAGTTCGAGACCAGTCTGGCCAACATGGTGAAACCCTGTCTCTACTAAAATACAAAGATTAGCTGGACATAGTGGCGGGCACCTGTAATCCCAGCTACTTAGGAGGCTGAGGCAGGAGAATTGCTTGAACCCAGTTGGCGGATGTTGCAGTGAGCTGAGATTGTGCCATTGCACTCTAGCCTGGGCTACAAGAGCAAAACTCCGTATC
>NW_016805359.1:0-1895 GCF_001698545.2 Rhinopithecus bieti
AGGGAGAGTACAGGGAGTCATCATATTTTTAGTGAACCCAATGATGATGGTAATAATAATAGGCTGGGTGTGGTGACTCATGCCTGTAATCCCAGAACTTTGGAAAGCTGAGACAGGAGGATCGGTTGAGCCCAGTAGTTCAAGATTAGTCTGGGCAACATAGGGAGATCTCATCTCTACAAAACATTTTTAAAAATTAGCTAGGCAGGCCAGGCGGGGTGGCTCACGCCTATAATCCCAGCATTTGGGAGACCGAGGTGGGCAGATCACAAGGTCAGGAGTTCGAGACCAGCCTGGCTAACATAGTGAAACCCTGTCTCTACTAAAAATACAAAAAATTAGTTAGGCGTGATGATAGGCGCCTTTAATCCCAGCTACTTGGGAGGCTGAGGCAGGAAAATCTCTTGAACCTGGGAGGCGGAGGTTGCGGTGCGCCAAGATCGCGCCATTGCACTCCAGCCTGGGTGACAGGGTGAGATTCTGTCTTAAAAAAAAAAAAAAAAAAAGCTAGGCATGGTGCCTGTGGTTCCAGGTACTCAGAAGGCTGAATAAGGAGGATCACTTGACCCTAGGAGGTTGACGCTGCAGTGAGCCATCATTTGCTCCACTGCACTTCAGCCTGGGAGATGGAATGAGATCCTGTCTCAAAAATAATAAAAATAAGAAGAAGAGCACATGTGACCTTAATTGGTGACTGTATATTTCAGCTGTGGGATTCAGGGGTCTCCTGCAAGAGCCAGGCTGGAATTCATCCTGCTGATGGAGTGATCCTTCTGGATAGGTTACATATTTGAGCACATTCCTATCTGCTTGAGATTTTCTGCTTTTGCCTACAAATTATGATTTTCCTGCTTATGGCCATGACATAGAAATTAACATATCAGATGCTTGAAGTTTGAGGCCAATGTCAAAAATAAATTGACATCCTTAGAGGGGATATCTCTTGGCAAATATGTTATTTATGGTTCTGCAAATGCTGATATTTCTAAATACCATCCACTTTGTTTTTTATATTAAAGTCTTTATGAACTTTAAAAGAAAACATGCCTAGCAAAAATGTCCTTAAATTTCATAAATGCATACTGACTGGTTTTTCCTATATTTTAAGAAAAGGTCCAATTTTAATATATTTTTCTAAGCATGGTAACTTTTTTTTTTTNGTTCCTTGTTGCATAGTGATACCATTGATTTACCATTATGGAACCACATAATGCAATGCAACTCTCCAATGATGCTTTTCAACCCGGTCACATTTTATGTAGACTAAAATTAAAGGCAGACAAAAGGCAAAACTATAGAAAAAGTAAAACAGATCACTGTCAGTGTCCTGGGGGAGAGAGAGGAGGAGGAACACAGGAAGCATAGGGGATTTTGAGGGCAGTGAAACTATTCTGTATGATATATCTGCAGATACTATTCCGTATCTACAAGTCAGTCTCTATTTGTCAAAACCCATAGAACTGCACAGCACAAACAGTGAGCCCTCATGGAGCTTGTGGACTCTGGTGAATGATAATGTCCCACTATCAGCTCATCAATTGTAATATGTGTACCACACAAATGCAGGGTTTCAATCATGGGGCAAACTTTGTTGTATATACAGGCAAGTGGGTCTAGGGGAACCCTAAACTTTCTGCTCAGTTTTTTAATAAACCTGAAACTGCCCCAAAAGCAAAGTCTATTCATTAAAAAAAAATAGAACAAGGGCCTTTGCAGCAACTTGGATGGACTTGGAGGCCATTATTCTAAGCGAAGTAAGTCGGGGATGAAAGGCAAATATCCATGATATTGAGTATGTTCTCACTTACAACTAGGAGCTAAGCCATGAGGATGCACAGGCATAAGAGTGATATAATGAACTTTGGGGACTTGGGGGGAAGGGGGGAAGGGGGCAA
>NW_016805359.1:6308-8220 GCF_001698545.2 Rhinopithecus bieti
AAAAAAAAAAAAAAAAAAAAAAAAAAAAAAAAAAGAGAAACAAAAAGTAGAAATGGGCAGATCTGGGTTCAGGGGGACTTGCAATTCTGGGGTGAAGTCACTGGCCAAAGAGGCTTGCACAGCTCTGAAGCCACACTAGCTCTGGTTTTGGTATGTCAGAACACAATCTGCTGCATGGGGCTGAGAGACTGAAAATACAAACAGACAATGGCTCGACCATGTCTAAATAGAGAATCCCGACCCAAGATCTACAGCAACCAGCCTAGAAATCCATCCACTGCCTGAGCCTGCTAGCTGCAAGTCATGCTTGTAGTCAGTCAGACCACTGTCTCTAGTAACAGTCCAAGAAGTCAAACAATAACCCCTGTAATCATTGGCCCCAAATGACCACGACTTGTTTAATAACTGACAGCATTCCTAATTTTTGTCCCACTTCTAAATTAGGACCAACAAGAGACAGCCACACATGCACTTGTAACCAATAACATGGAATGTCCTGCCTGCAGTGAGCCTCCCCCAGCTCCCTGTGCCAGCCACCTCCAGTCAGGGCACACCTGAAGCCTCCCCTTTTCTCCACTATGAAGCTGTCCTGCTTCTCTGCCTGCCTGTGAGTCTCTGCCAAATGCTTTTTAGTAGATGAATAGTAGGTAGATGGATGAATAGATATTGAATGGATAGATAAATGAATCATGGATAGATTGGTTGATGGATGGATGGATGGATGGATGATTGGATGAATAGGAAATGAATGAATGGATGGATGATGAAAGAATAGATGATGGGTAAATTAATGTATGGATGGATGAATAGAAAATGGATTGATGATGGATGGATGAATAGATGGATGGAAAAATAGAGATATGGCTGGATGAGTGATAGAAAGATTGATAAATTGATGGGTGAATAATGAATGGATAGATGAATGGATAGATAGAGGGATGAATTGATAGATGATGATTGATGGATGAATTGATAAATATATAATGGATGAATGGGTGGATGATGGATGAATGGATGGATGGGTGGATGGGTATGTGGATGGATAGATTGATATATGGGTGGGTAGATGGGTGATGGATGGAGGGAGGGATAAATGGATGGTGGGTGGACTGATGGATGGATGGATGGATGATGGACAGATGAATAGATAATGTATAAATGGATGGATGATGAATAAATCAATGGGTGGATAAATAGATAATGTATAAATGGATGGATACATGGGTATATAACAGGTGGACAAATGGATGAATAGATGGATGGATGGATGGAAATATAATGGGTGGGTGGATGAATATTTAATGGATGAATGAATGGATGGATGGATGGCAGATGGATTGATGGATTGATGGATGGATGGGTGGATTGATAGACGGATATATAATGTATGCATGAATGGATGAATCGATGGAAAAATGGATGGATGGATGGAAACATAGATGGATGATGTAGCTGAACCCCTTGCTATGGCAATATCTGAAGATGCAACCTTCATTTCTTCTCATGTTGTTGGTCTTTGTTTATTTCCACAAAGCAAAGCAGCAAGAGCTAGCAATTGGTGCAAAATTCACAATTAGGTCAGCAGCTGAGTGCTATACTTAGATAGTTGAAGGCAACAGAGGGCCAAAATACAAGAGCAAGATCAATTTCACCAAGAGAGAGTCCCAAGGGCCGAGTCTGACATCTCTTTCTAGCATGGAAATTGGTTGACTTGGTGAAAGTTAGGGAGAAGACTGTCAAGCTACTTATGGATGAGGAATTTCTGGGTCATCAGATACTGACATGTCCCGGCCCTAAACTCGGATTCTTCCAGCTGGTGAAGACATCCTTAGCATTGACTCAGGCCCACTGAGAGCTGAACGCAAAGGCAGAAGGGCTGTAGTGTCCGTGACAGGGAGAGGCTGAGAAAGGT
>NW_016805360.1:0-1154 GCF_001698545.2 Rhinopithecus bieti
TTATTTATTTTATATTTTATTTTATTTTATTTTATTTTATTTTATTTTATTTTATTTTATTTTTTGAGATGGAGTTTCACTCTTGTTGTCCAGTCTGGAGTGCAGTAGCATGGATCTTGGCTCACTGCAGCCTACACCTCCCAGGTTCAAGCGATTATCCTGCCTCAACCTCCCGAATAGCTGGGATTACAGGCGCCCATCGCCATGTCCAGCTCATTTTGTTTTGTTTTGTTTTTTAGTAGAGATGTGGTTTTACCGTCTTGGCCAGGCTGCCCTCGAACTCCTGACATCAAGTGATCCACCTGCCTTGGCCGCCTCCCAAAGTGCTGGAATTACAGACGTGAACCACCGCACCTGGCTAGGATGGCGTAAACTATTTTAAATTTTGATTACCGGTTTCTACTTTGGGAAACTGTCTTACAGTCTCTGATTCTCCTCTCCTTCAACTTCAGAGAGTAAGAGACACTGTTTGTGGCCCTGTCAGTGCTGGCATTTTGGGACTCTGTTATCTATGAGTGTAATCAATACCAAATGTTGCTGATTCTAGAATGAAATGCCTTCTGATTGCTGTTTATAAGATTCCGTCTGTAGTGAAATTAAATTGACTTCTAACAGCAAGTATCTCTGTTTGGAAAATAAAGCTCGTATGTTAAATCATGTCTATTCTAATTTTAGTTTTCTTTTCTCTCCGCCAGTTTGCTGTTTTGTGGTCCACAAGAGGTGCCATGAATTTGTTACTTTTTCTTGTCCGGGTGCGGATAAGGGACCCGACACTGATGTAAGTAGTCTGGAAATCATGATTTGATGTCAATGTGGATTTCTGAACTTTAATTTTTTTAACGCCTGTACAACTGTTTGTTTTGGCACTTACTATTAATGGGAAGACTCAATTCCCATAGAACGTTGGCTTGTACTAATGAGCAGATTTATAGCTCATTCGAGCTCTGGACTACGTCTTAGAGAAATTCTTGGAGGAGAATTTCTTGTTAGCATGTACTGTTCCACTCTGAGCAGCCGCATTGACTAAATCCACCAAATTTATCATAATAGCTTTCATAAACACAATGCAGTTGTTGACAGATTTTATAATGAACATTTATCACCCTTCGGTTTCTTTCCTTTCCTTTTCCTTTTCCTTTTCCTTTTCCTTTTCC
>NW_016805361.1:0-2930 GCF_001698545.2 Rhinopithecus bieti
AACACAAAAAAAAACACCCACAGTGGTGTGGAATCTAAGCTGCTTAGGCATGTCCTGCTGAGGCTTCCTCAGCAGCTACTTTCAGAGGCTAGTGCCTTTCACATGGAACATGACGCTCCCAAGGGCACAGTTGAAAGGTTGTCTTTTCATTTAATTTTAAAATTATTTTGTGAAGAAAATTTTAAGTTATGCTGGGATAAGTTATTATAATCAAGAATAGAAGATTATTCATTAATTTAGACAAAAAAAAAAAGCCTATGGAAAGTCAAAGTGTATGAAAAGTACAACAGTTTGAAAGAAGACAAGCTGCATAATGTGCCTGAATATGACAGCAAAATGCAGACTGTTCTCATCCATGTGCAGGGCAAAAGTACAGATAAGTCTACTGTATCGGATGCCTTCAACATTTAAAACTTATAAATCAACTCATGTCCATCTCCCTGTTCATATTCCCACCCAAGACCCCAGCCCATTCCCTGGTGACGGCCCTTATACTCAGGAGGCAAAATTAACTCTTTTCCACTGCCTGTGAGTCTGAGAGAATTGGATATGCTAGGACAGGACTCTGCAAACCTGGGCAGTGACCAAGGATCTCCTGGGTAGTGACCAAAACCACCTGAATTTGGGATTAAGTCAGGATAAACACACTTCCCAAGGAACGATGGTCAGTGAGTTTACCATCCATTGACTTCTCTTTTCCAGCTCAGGATTTCTAGGCACCTAGGTGCCTCTCCAAACTAGATGACTAAAGCTGCATAGAGGGGGACCACAGTGGTCTGGTTGTTGGCAGAACCCACTCTACTAAGACACGCATAATTGGATGATTTTGAAACTATCTTTATTTAAATTCTTCAGTTTTCCAACACAAACATTGTGATTTTCTCCCCTATTTTCTACCTCTGTATTCAAGTATTCACTCTTACATTCTCTGATCTGGAAGCTCATTTCAGCTCGGGTAACCTTCTCAATCTATTAATATTAACCAGTAACTGAACTAGAAAATAAAAAAAAAATGCTTAAAAGATCAACAAAAATGTGTTTAGGTTTAGGTGTTTTGTCTTTCTGATATGAAGGCACTCTGCAGTTCAGGACACGGGATGAGCCCTTCTCGTCCAGATCTAAGGTCAGTGCCTCAGTGCCATTGCAGCAGAGCATTACTCTTTAGTTTCATTGTGCTTTTTTTTGCCTTGTCTTATAATGCTGATTTATTTCCAAGAAACCTTGTCATGAAAATGAAGAATGTATTTTGTCCCTTGAAAAATGGAGCTTTATTCCATGTGTTTTCTTACAAGGCAGGCCTGCAGATTCAATGCCCTTGCTTTTTGTTCCTTGACGTCAACAGGAAGTAATTACAAGAAAGTGGACCTAAACAAAGTCAAACTGTTACTTAATCCTAATCCCAGCTTTAAGTTTGAAGAGCGCTGATAACCAACGGTAGCAGAAATAAAATTATCCTGTCCATTTACAATAAACCATTGTAACTATTCCAAGTATAGAATTTCAATATTTTTTTTTCCTCTTGGATCTGCCAGCACTGAAGAAACACTGATAAGAAAGGAAACATTATGAAGACCTACCTTAAGGTTTGTAGTAAGTTACAGTTAGAGCTGTTACCTTTAATTATTTTAACAGAATTTTCCATAAAATTCATAGCCTTTACCAATATAAGAGAAACAGTGAGTAAAATACTTTTTCTTGAGTTTCTTATTAATAAACCCTATTGCTTCACAATGAATGCCAATGTATTTTAATCTTGGTAATTTTAAATAGGTGAACGTACCAATTCTCTGGGATTTACCAACACAGAAAATGTCTGAAGAGTTTTGAATGAATATTGGAGTAAGAATAGAGTAGAATAGCATTTATTTTCAAATAAGTTTTTCCAAGGTCAACTCATTACTGTAAAAATACCAGTAATTCAAGGTACCCAAAGGTGTGATAAAACAAAATAGTGGACTTTATAAATACATAGTCTTTAAAGTATCTGCCCTTTTCAAAGCAAACTGCATTCATTTTAAGACTGGAGAATTTCTTAGGGGTGATGAATAAATGGGGAGGCTCTGCACCATATGGTGGTTTATGCTAATAATTTATAGCTATATTAATCTTTGAGTTGAGCTCTGAATTTAGTCATTTGGAAGTAAAAGCTCTCTAAAGAGATCATCATCAAGAAATAACTAAGTAATTGTTTAAAACTAAAGGCTGTTTTCTGAATTAATGATGCAACTTTCATTATGAACAATCTAAAAATTACAGGCTGTTTTCTATTTATCTGTTGATGCATTTCAATGAATGCGTAACAACCTGAGAGACAGGAGGTTTTCCAGCATATAAACTTACCTGAAATCATGACAACAACCTGTAAAGTAAAGTAAAAATGGGTTTAGTTAATATTTAAGTAAATCTTGCTACAAATTAAACATGTCATATTTTTTCTCATTTTTCCTATTCGGTGTTATAAAAGTTGCATCTACCTTATCAAAATTAGTCAATACCTTTTGTATGCTAATTGCATATTAGAACTTTAGCATTCATTTTTTAAAAAGTCAATAGTTTAAGTGATCCTAATTATACATGTAAATTCTGGAAATGACAATTTGTTTCTCTAAATATGCGCCATATGGAAAAGATACTTCCCTCAACCCCAAAATATTTGTCTGTGTTAATTACCTTTCATACTTTGGAGAAATACCCCACTATCTTTTATTTTTCAAACTCGGATTATATCTTTTTTTTTTTTTTTATGGGGTTTTCTGTGTCTCCCAGGCGGGGGGGAAGGGGGGCGATTTTGGCTCCCTGCAAGCTCCCCCCCCCCAGGTTCAGGCCGTTCTCCTGCCTCAGCCTCCTGAGTAACTGGGACTACAGGCGCCCGCCACCACACCCAGCTATTTTCTGTATTTTAGTAGAGATGGGGTTTCATCGTGTTAGCC
>NW_016805361.1:3360-35222 GCF_001698545.2 Rhinopithecus bieti
AGCAAGTAAACAAATAATCCAATTAAATATGGGCAAAATATCTGGCTAGACATTTCTCAAAATACTAGATACAAATGACCAAGAGATATATGGAAATGTGTTCAACATTATTAATCATCAGAAAAATGCAAAAAACACATCTAATAGGATGGTTATTATAAAAAAGATAAAAGATAAGTCTTAGTGAGGACATGGAGAAAAGAGAAACTTTGTACACTGTTGGTAGGAATGCAAATTAGCACAACCATTGTTACCCACAGAAATAAAAACAACCATCAGAGAATATTACAAACACATCTATGCACATAAACTAGAAAATCTAGAATGGATAAATTCCTGGACACATACACTCTTCCCAGACCTGGACATATATACCCTTCCAGGAAGATACTGAATCCTTGAACAGACCAATAATGAGTTCTAAAATTGAGGCAGTAATAAATAGCCTACCAACCAAAAAAAAAAAAAAAAAAAACCACCAACCAAAAAAAAAAAAAAAAAAAACACCCAAGGAACACACAGATTCACAGTTGAATTCTACCAGATGTACCAAGAAGAGCTGGTACATTCCCACTGAAGCTATTCCAAAAAAATTGAAAAGAAGGGACTTCGTCCTGACTCATTCTATAAGATGAGCGTAACCCTGATATCAAAACCAGAGAAAGACACAACAAAAAAAGAAAACTTCACACCAGTATCTTTGATGAACATCTGTGCAAAAATCCTCAACAAAAAACTGACAAACCAATTTTAGCAGCACATCAAAAAGCTTAACAATCACAGTCAAGTAGGTTTCATTCCTGAGATGCAAGGTTGGTTCAACATATGTAAATCAGTAAGTGTGATTCATCGCACAAACAGAGCCAAAGACAATACCACATGATTATCTCAATAGATATAAAAAAGGATTTTGGAAAATTCATCATCCCTTCATGTTAAAAAATAATCTAGGTATTAAAGGAGTATACCTCAAAATAACAAGAGCCACATATGATAAACCCACAGCCAACATCATAGTGAATGTACAAAAACTGGAAGCATTCCCCTTGAATAGCAGTAAAAGACAAGGATGCCCTCTCTTACACTCCTATTCAACATAGCATTGGAAGTTCTAGCCAGGGAAGTCAGGGAAGAGAAAGAAATAAAGCATATTCAAATAGGATGAGAGGAAGTCAAACTATTCCCGTTTGTGGATTACATGATGCTATAACCAGAAAACCCCATTGTCTCACCCACAAAGCTTCTTAAGAAGCTGATAAGCAACTTCGGCAAAGTCTCAGGACAGAAAAATCAATGTGCAAAAATCACTAGCATTCCTATACACCAACAACAGTCAAACCAAGAGCCAAATCACAAATGAGCTCTCATTCACAATTGCCTCCAAAAGAATAAACTATCTAGGACTACAGCTAACAAAGAAGTTGAAAGATCTCTACAAAGAGAACTACAAACCACTACTCAAACAAATCAGAAATGATGTAAGCAAATGGAAAAACATTCCATGTTCATGGGTAGAAAGAATCAATATTATTAAAATGGCCAACCACCCAAAGCAATTTATAGATTCAATGCTATTCCTATTAAACTACCATTGACATTGTTCACACAACTAGAGGAAACTATTTTAAAATTCATATGGAACTACAAAAGAGCCTGAATAGCTAATGTCATCTTCAGCAAAAATGACAAAGCTGTAGGCATCACATTACCTGACTTCAAACTATACTACAAAGCTACACTATCCAAAACAGTGTGGTACTGGTACAAGAACAGACACATAGACCAGTGGAACAGATTAGAGAACCAAGAAATAAGATTGAACACCTACAACTATCTGATTTTCAAAAAACTTGACAAAAACAAGCAAAGGGGAAATGATTTCCTATTCAATAAATGATGCCGGGATAACTGGCTAGCCATATGCAAAAAAAATGAAACTGAACCTCTTCCTTACACCATATACAAAAATTAACTCAAGATGGATAAAAATCTTACACGCAAAAGCCAAAACTACAAACACCGTGGAAGACAAGTTAGGCAATACCATTCAGGACATAGGCACAGGCAAAGATTTTATGATGAAGACAGCAAAAGTAATTGCAACAAAAGCAACAGTTGACAAATAAAATCTAATTAAACTTAAAAGCTTCTGTATAGCAAAAGGAACTATTAACAGAGTAAACAGGCAACCTACAGCATAGGATAAATTTTTTACAAACTATGCATCTCATTAAGATCTAATATCCAGCATCTATAAGGAACTTAAATATATTTACAAAAAACCCCACAAATAATCCCTTTGAAAAGTAGGCAAAGGACATGAACAAACACTTATCAAAAAAAAGACATACAAACAGCCGACAATCATATAAACATAAGCTGAACACCACTGATCATTAGAGAAATGCAAATTAAAACCACAAAGAAATACCATCTCACAGCAGTCAAAATGGCTATTGCTAAAAAGTCAAAAAATAGGTTGGGCATGGTGGCTCATGCCTGTAATCCCAATACTTTGGGAGGCTGAGAAAGGTGAATCCTTTGAGCTCAGCAACTGGAGACCAGCCTGGGCAACATGGCAAAAGCCCATTTCTACCAAAAATACAAAAAATTAGCTGAGTGTAGGTGGCGTGTTCTTGTGTTCTCAGCTACTTGGGAAGCTGAAGTGGGAGGATAACTTGAGCCTAGGAAGTGGAGGTTGCAGTGAACCAAGACTGAGCCACAACACTGCAGCTTGGTTGACAGAGAGAGATACCATCTCAAACAAAAAAAAAGAAAAAAAAGAAAAGTCATAAAATAACAGACACTGGCAAGGTTGTGGAGAAAAAGGAAGACTTACACACTGTAGGTGTAAGTGTAAATTAGTTCAACCATTGTGAAAGACAGTGTGGTGATTCCTCAAACACCTAAAGACAAAAATACTATTCAATTAAGCAATCCCATTACTGGTTATATACCCAAAGTAATATTAATCATTCTGTTATAAAGACATGTGCACACATATGTTTATTGCAGCATTCTTCACAATAACGAAGTCATGGAATTCACCTAAAGGTCCATCAGTGGCTGACTGGGTAAAGAAAATGTGGTACATAGACACCATAGAATACTATGCAGCCAAAAAAGAGAATGAGATCATGTCCTTTGCGGGGTATGGATGGAGATGGAAACCATTATCCTTAGCAAACTAACTCAGGAACAGAAACCAAATACAGCATGAGTTTTTACTTATAGGTGGGAGCTAAATCATGAGAACACATGGACACGTAGTGGGGAACAACACACACTGGGGCCTATTGGAGGGTGAAAGGTGGGAGGAGAGAGAGGATCAGGAAAAATAACTGATGGATACTATCCTTAATATGTGGGTGATGGAATGGTCTGTACAACAACCCTCCATGACACATTTACCTATGTGGCAAACCTGCACATCCTGCACATGCACCCCTGAACTTAACATAAAATTAAAAGGAAAAAAAAAGCATGTAGGTTCCTCAAAGAATTCAAAATAGAACTAGCATATGATCCAGCAAACCTGTCTCTGGGTATATAACCAAATGAAATAAAATCAGTATCTCAAAGAGGCATCTACACCTCCATGTTGATTGCAGCATTAGTCACAATAACCAAGATTTGGAATCAACCTAAGTGCCCACTTTTGGATGAGTGGATACAAAGTGCAATATATACACACAGTACAATGGATTACTGTCCACCTTTTAAATAGAAGGATGTCTTTCATTTGCAACAACATGGATAAAAGTGAAGGTTATTATGCTAAGTGAAATAATCCAGGCACAGGACACAGGAACACAAATTTTGCCTAATCTCAACTATAAGTGGAATCTAAAACAGTAGAAATCATAGAAGCAGAGACTAAAATGGTGGGGGTTTTCAGGAGCTGAGGTAGAAGAATGAGGCGATATTGGCCAAAGGGTACAAAGTTTCAGTTAGATAGGATGAGGAAGATCTGGAGATCGATTGTATAGCTTGGTGATTCCAAAAATAATAACACATTTTCTTCTTGGAAATTGCTAAAGTAGTAGATCTTAAATGTTCTCAGAACAAAATAATGATGATTATGTAGGATGATGGACATGTTAACTAGTTAGATTTTGTTCATCATTTTACAATGTACACATATATCAAAACATCTGGTTGTACACCGTAAATACATACAATATTTATTAGTCAATTTTACCTTAATAAAGCTGAGGTGGGGGGAACCTAGTTAGGGGAACAATGTAAACTTTCCCCAAATTTTAAAATCTATTTGTGAAACAGCTTACAAGTCACTAGCATATTAAACATGCTTTTTCAAATTTATTGAGTCATAGTGATACAGAGTCCATTTTAAATGTTACTGATATTGTCTTGCTGTCAATTTTGGCCACATTGTTCTATGTTGAGTTTATCTATACATTTTCTCTTATTTCATCATGTGGTCCAAGGTTTTCACTGAGATCTTCAAATTTCGTCATCGTAACTACAGACTAATGCTCTGTACATTTTTCATAATTTCTATGAAAAAGTGTATCTATGGTAGGGAATCAGAAATGACCACTGACGATGACCTCCCGAAGATTCTTTATGTGAGCCACAATTTGTCTCATGAGGATGCTCTAGGTTCCAGAATAATTAAAAAAAAATACACTGTCAAGCATAATTCATTCTTATTTATTTATCTCTATTCCAAGATTTGGATCATCTATTCAGTCACCCATGGCTTTTCAGTTTCTTCCTACGTGCCATGTATGAAATTTGTCACAGTCATTTTGCCCAAGTCTATTTTAATTTCAGTTTACAGTTGTAAACTGATCAGCAGTGCATACATACCTCAGAGTTCTCTGTTGGTTTTGATTAAACAGATAAACACATCTAGTGTGACAGAAATTAAATTGCAAGAATGAATTTTTCTCTTTTCGACTTTTATCATAGGAAATGTAGTAGTTCAGAAAGTAGAGAAAGCAAGAAAAACTTCACAGCTTTGGGCTTAACGTAGTGATTGAAATGGAAAGTCATGTAAACTCTCTGTAGATGTATTCTTCCAAGAAAAGCTGAGAATTATGGAGACACTTTACATGATGGGATATATAAGTAAGGCCCTGGAGGTCCAGATGTGAAAGCAAACTTCTGAAGTTAAGCACTTAGCTGAAAATTGCTTTCTATCATCTAAGCTAGAAGTAATCAGAAGCCAGGCATGCAGGATTAAATCAAAATACTGTTGGTGTATACTTGGCTTCTGAAAGTTGGAATTTTTTCCTCTTTTAATGCCCATGATAACACCTCACTCTCTTCACAATATGCAGAATTAAAGTGTCCCCATGGTAATTTATTTTTAAAAATCAGTAAAAGGACTGTATTCACAATAAAAACATCTCTCAAGAACTTACTGGGTTGTTTTAAAATATAGTGTGATGCTGGCACATTTTCATCTGGAAAACCAAATTCCTGAAAGAGATTTCCAGGAATATTTGGACCCTAGAAAAATGAGTGTGGTAAAAGGGAATTAACACGCTTAATATCAAAAACTCTTGGTCTTTAACCCTGTGTCCATTATCTTCAATCCTGTGGCTATAATTATACAGCCATGTATCTATCATACATGGTCCCCCTTATGTTATTAGGGGACAACAAAACCATTAGATGAGATACTAGCTGGCAGGGAATGAGAGCATACGCTCTGGTAAAGGGTCAAAGCTGGGGAAGCTAAGTGGGTTTGTAACTAATTCTCATGTCAAATATTCATCCCTGTTATCAATGCAGTGGTTAGATTTTTTATTTGAAAAGCAAATCATAGTACTCTTGATAACCCTAACCAGATTACTTTGATTTAAATAATATGACCTTCACTATTATAGGTTCTGAACTTTCTCTATAAATTTCAGTTTGTAAGATTCTGTTTTGCCTCGGAGAGATCAATATTACTCACCAAAATAACTGGAAATTTAAAAATCAATATTTATTACTTTATAATATATATTAGAGTTTCCAAAGACAGTTGTCAATAGGTTATTGTAGTAATGGGTAACATTTAGTGCCCATTTAGAGAAAACATTTTGCTAATATACTACCCACAGCAATCCTATGAGGTAAGCATCATTTCCCCAAGTTTACTAAGGAAGAGACTGAGGCTGAAGAGTGTTCTAACTTTTCCATTGTCACACAGTATTGATGGACCTCTCTAACTTTTGAAAAATCCTGCATTCTTTCCTTTTTGGAGCTCTCCTCTCCTATTCCATGTGATTTGGATGAGACTGTTGTTTAACTGGTCCAGGGTCCTCACAATGGAGCTGGACACATGACCCTAAGTGGACCATTGGAGCCTGGTGGGGAAAACTGATATGAATATTAGGAGAAAGTCTCCCTATTTATGAAATTGCTAGCTATAAGAATCACATAGCCGGACGTGGTGGCTCATGCCTGTAATCCCAGCACTTTGTGAAGCTGAGGGGGGCAGATCATCTGAGGTCAGGAGTTCAAGACCAGCCTGGCCAACATGGTGAGACCCCGTCTCTACTAAAAATACAAAAATCAGCTCCGTGTAGGGGCATGCACCTGTCATCCCAACTACTCAGGAGGCTAAGGCAGGAGAATCATTTGAACCTGGGCAGGGGGTGGGGGATGCGGATGTTGCAGTGAGCCGATAATTGTGCTACTGCACTCCGGGCTGGGTGATGGAGCCAGACTCCATCTCAAAAAAAAAAAAAAAAAAAAAAATTCACATAAGCCACAGGGTTTGATCAGGTCCACTACTCCTACTTGTGGCTTGAGGGGAGAAATAGACAACTGAGAAGGAAGATAGATACGAGGAAAGGAGAAAAAGGAATGTAATTCTGATGACAGTATTTGAGTACTTGGCAAAGAGTCCGTTCCAATCCCAGAACATCACAGTGATATGACAGCAAAAGCCAGAGTCTTAACAATGTTGCCAAACATTTCAGCCAAAGTGTCGTTTTACAGTCATGTGAAGGTAAAAGCCAAAGTTGTGCAGTGATTGACTTCACCTCATGTGACAGGGCTGTAAACTCAGATCAGATTTTCCTCACTCACCATATGATACTGATCCTACTGTGCCCTGAACATCCTAGACTTGCTCCTGCTTCAGGGATTTTTTCACTTATTTCTTCTGTATGAGACATTCTGTTGCAGAAATTCTTAGGTCTCATTCCCTCACCTCCATCATGTTTAAAATACCATCTCCTCTGTTGGTTTTTCCAACAACTCTATTTGTCACTACACTCTCTCTAGTTCTTCAGCCTATACTACCATTCTTTTAGTCCCTTTTCTGCTTTATTTTTCCTTACAACACTTTTAATTGTTTATCTTCTCTGTCACCCCTTACTTCACTGGCACACAATGGAAGGCAAACTGCAAGAGTGGAGGGTTTTTGTTCTCTGCTAAATCTCCAACATTGAAAGGGGTTCCTCTCTGATATGGTTTGGCTCTGTATCCACAAACAAATCCCATGTCAAATTGTAATTCCCAATATTAAGGGGGTGATCTGATGGTAGGTGATCGGATAATGGGGCAGACTTCCCCTTGCTATTCTTGTGATAATGAGTGAGCTCTCATGAGATCTTGTTGTTTAAAAGAATTTAACACTTTCCGCTTTGCGCGCTCTCTCTCTCTCCTGCTCTGCCATGACATTCTTGCTTCCCGTGCCCCTTCCACTATGATTGTAAGTTTCCTGAGGTCTCCTAGCCATACTTCCCGTGGAACTGTGAGTCAATTAAACCTGTTTTCTTCATAAATTACCCAGTCTCAGGTAGTTCTTTATAGCAGTGTGAGATCAGAGTGATACAGAAATTCGGTACTGGAGAAGTTGGGTATTGCTATAAAGATCCCCGAAAATGTGGAAGCTACTTTGGAACTGAGGGTAATGGGCACAGACCGCAACAGTTTGGAGGGATCAGAAGAAGACAGGAAGATGAAGGAAAGTTTGGAACTTTCTAGACACTTGTTGAATGGCTTTGACCAAAATGCTGATAGTGACATAGGCAGTGAATTTCAGGCCAAGGTGATCTCGGAGGGAGATAAGGAACTTATTGGGAATTGGAGTAAAGCTGACTCTTGCTATGCTTTAACAAAGAGACTGGCAGCATTGTTCCCCTGCTCTAGAGATCTGTGTAACTTCGAACTTGAGAGAGGTAATTTAGGGTATCTGGTAGAAGAAATTTCTAAACAGCAAAGTATTCAAGATGTGGCCTGGCTACTTCTACAGCACAGATGTCCCTCTTGCTGTTCTTGTGATAGTGAGTGAGTTCTCATTAGATTTGCTTGTTTAAAAGTGTGTAGCACTGCCCTCTTTGCTCTTTTTCTCTGTCTCTCCTGCTCTGCCATGGTAAGGCACACTGGCTTCTCCTTCACCTTTTTTATGATTGTATGTTTCCTGAGGCCTCCCAGTCATACTTCCTGTACCCCCTGCAGAACTATGAGTCAATTAAAATTATTTTCTTCATAAATTACCCATTCTTATGTAGTTATTATAGCAGTGTGAGAATGGACTAATACACTGTCATTCACAGCAAAAATATTATTGACCAATTAATAGGCATGAATGGTAAATTCCGATTTAAGCATTTGATTACATGATTATGTTATTCTATACTATTGCTAAATATTTTAAGGATGTCATTTTACAACCAACTGAAAAAATTGGGGCTACTAGAAAATCTCATAAAAATTCTTAACGAGAACTTAAATATAATTATATATTATCTCTGACAACAGAAAGAACTATATACTGTAGAGATCACACAAAATCTGTGATGATTATATTATTAACTATAAATTCTGCTAAAAAATAAAATAATTGCTTGAAAATACATTAACCTCTCCCCCAGAGCAAGATCTCTTTGAGACTGCTCCTCTTTGAGATTTAAACCTCCTCTTTGAGGTTTATTCTATAAATAATATTTATAAGCAGAAGCATTTGGTTTCAAGTAAAAATAGGGAGTTGTGTCTCTTGAAATGGCTTAGAAGGAGAATAAATTGGGTACTGAGAACATAAAAAGGAAATGTCATGAGTCTTGAGTAATAATTTTTTTAAATAGAGCTTTGAGGAAAAACTGATGAGAAATATGGATGTAGAGAAGAAGGACTCACAGCAGGAGTCCTCGGATAAAGATGCTTACCAGCAACCATCTGAATGCTGGGGAGGAAGAAAGACATACTGTGTGAAAGTCCCTGCTCCTAATAGCTAAGTGCTTTCACATCTGAAGACATGGTAGAATCTGCAGTGGAGAGTTTTACCTTTAAGAAGGTTCTAGGACATAGTATATAAGAGAGGCAGGAGTCAATAATTTAAGCAAAATAAAACTGTTGTTAACTTAGTTCACTATTATTCTTTATGACTTTAGGGGATATAAACGTTTATAAAAAGTGGATGTAGAAAATTTACTTTATTGCTCATTCTTATTTTCCCCATAATGCCTTATATTATTTAAATCTTAGCAGGTTTATATAAACAACAACTCAGTGTAGCTTAAGAAGACAACAGGTGAGGGATATTATGATAATGCTACAAGATTATATTATGGAATCCAATAATCCAAGGAGAGGAATATTCCCAAGTCCAGGATAAGATGGTGACAGAAGCTAGAAAGCAATTACGGATATGGATGCAGATATTTTTCTCCTCTTCCCATCCACCTGCTTCCTTCCTGTTTGCTCTTCAACACACCAGTTCTCTACTCTGCTTTTCCATCCTCACAGTGGTGCATAGCTGCCCTATTGCTACCCAGACTATATGTTAAATTTCTGACCATATGCAAAGACTAACCATGTGTTCTGAATCCCTTTTCTAAATTTGATGGACTTAATCATCAGTATCTAGGAAAGGAGCATTACATAGTACATAAGTGGCTGTCAGTAGCGCAACTCTAAGGGGGTGGGAAAGTAAAAACAAAGAAGACCTAGGTAGACAACCCATAAGTTCTCAATTCTCCATCAACAGGGCTTTTCAGTCACCTAATCCTTCATAATCCTTCTTAAAGCCTACGATAGCAGCCTCTCTTTACTTCCGTGTTCATACACTTTAAAATTTAACTATGAATTTATTTAGAAAACTAGTTTTGGAGAAGAAAATTATTAGTAAAATGTGTTTCAACTGAAGCAACAGAAAGTTTCAAATCATTGAGTTCAGGAAAAAAATGATCAAAACTGAAGATTTGTTTAAGTAATTTATTTCAAAAGATGAAGACTATAACAGTGACACATTATTAAATATGTATGTTACATTCACTTGATGCTATGATATTTTTTAAGTGGCACATAAAAAATTGCCTACTAGGCAATCAATTAAGGTTTGTTAAAATGAATACATTATGAATTGTTTGCATTTTAATTTAACAGGCGTTTTTAAGTATTTGTTATGAAAATTGGCTATTTATAGTTAGTTTCTACAATGTAAAATAAATTTTGAAAACTATTTGTAGTTACAGGAGAAAAGAGTTACCAGAATCTAAGGGTCTTTTCAACATTACACCAATGTAAATTACTCATGTGTGTCATCTATCAAGACACAATTTCCATACTCAAATACTGGTTCTAACTTTGCATTAACAGGACAGAGCTTCATGGGCAGCTGCATTCAGGTTTTGCATAGCTAAAGAGCTATGAGTCTTTTAAAATTAATTTTTGTGATGATTAATTTGTTTTTTTAAGATAAACCTTAACTTTAGAGCTACTGCATAATTGACAATAATGTACATTATATGTGAGAGGCTCCCTGTTTTCTAAAGGAAAATTATGATTCAATTAAATATTGCATATGCTTCATTAGATCTTAGAATGATCTTATTTAAATATTGAACATCTTTTAAGAATATTGAGATGGCAATTTCCCCAAGATTAAAAATGCTATCTCCATTCTTAAAACTTTAATTTCAATCATTATCCTGTGGTTGTCTCTTCTCTCTTCAGGGAGCAGCTCAAAGTTTATGAACAACTTCTCAGATAAATCTTTGTATCTGTCAGGTCATTGTGTGGAACAGTCCTGCTTTAGTGAGGACAAAACACTCCCAATTTTCCTTATTATCAGTGTTTTCATTTAAGTGAAAATATTCTGTGAGCAACGTCATGAATACACCATTAATTCTATCATTGGCAATGTATATAAAGAAGGGACCCATCGTAAATATATGACTTTATTTCTAAATTAAATGAATACTTTCATTCTGATTCCAGGACAATATTACTTGATAATGCTGATAATGACCACCAGTATATTCCCAACCTAAGGGAGCTTTTGAGATAAGCATAATATACAAATAAACACATATTTTTCATTGTTTTGATCTCCCTTTCTTAAGCTATTTGGGAGAAGAAAAGTTGTTTTATTTTTATTTCTTATTTGTTTCTAAAGAGAGAATTATCTTTGCTTAATGTCCTTTTCAAGTACCTTCCTGTATTTTATATGGGGGCTCCCAAATGGAGGCAATCCTTATTATGTGCCTTTGTGCATGTGGGCTGTAAACTGAGAATCTAAAGACAGTGCTGTTGGTTCTGGAAATTTGATATGCTGGACTCCAATCTCTTTGAACTTTGATTTTTGTATTTTAATGCAGAGATAATAATATTCACTCTCTTACCTTGTAGATCTGTGATCATTCAGTAACAATATGCTTATAAGACAATCTGAAATATTAAAAGTGATTAAAGGAAATAAATAGTTAAAGTAGCCAGACAGAAAAAAATTTACCAGCTCTATTGTAGGGACATGCCAGGAGAAAATAAAATAAGGCAGATAAACTGGACTAATTTTCTTGTCCATAGGACCTCTGGGTAAATAGACTAATGATATTTGCTAGAAGGAAGAGACCTTGTCCCTGAAATGCCCATGGCAGAATTTCCTGGATAAGGATTACCTCTAGTAAATAGAACACAAAGTCTGCGAGGAATGACTCCCTGGAGAATGCCACATAGCCTATACAATTGTGGGGAAATAAAACAGCCATGTTACATAAATTAAATGCTCGCTACTGTTTGAGGATTCCTGCAAGGCTCACTTAGAGACCTTACCTATTTTGGGTCAAAGGTGCAGTCCCATACAGAAAGGAAATGCTTGGGACAGGCTCTCAAAGTCCAGGCATCTCTTTGCTTCTGAGCTATTTGATTGCTTGTGTTTTTAAAAATTAGTAAAGCTTGGTGAGTAAGATTTCTGATTTGTGTTGATTTGATATGATAGTAATAACCTATGAGTTTGCTTAACATATGATAGTGCTGTGGTAATAATATACATAGAATTATTCTCTTATGTAATTATAAGGATTTAAATTTTATATAAGTAGCATTTAAAATAAGCGGAAATTTGATCCAGTTCAAATGTAAGGCTGTTATTGGGTTCTTTTAAGAGAACAGTTTATACTATCTTTCATCTGTCTTATTTCTAACATATCTTGCAAAATTTTGTGAAGTTTGCCTTTCCTGATCTCCTGATTAAGATTATTCAGACTTTTATATTCTATTCTACTGTCGTTTTAGTGGAGATTGTGGTGGGTTAGAATCTGCAAAAAGAGGTATGTAGAGTTAAACATATAATCTTAGTTCACCATTTTGAATTAAGTAATTTGATTCTATTTTATTGTCCAGAAAATGAAAGCTCAGAGAAATTGTAAAATGCTTAAAGTAAAATAGGTAACAGTTTTGGAGCCTATAGTTTGATAAATTAAAAGGGTGGAGGGCCATGATAGCACAAACATTTTAACAAGCAATAAAAATTTTAAAATTACAACTATTTGATATTTTCAGAGAAAAGTCTAAGATAATAATAACAATATTTACCCTTTCCATATTTAACTGCATGCTAAGAACCATTCTATGCTCTTTACACATACCATCTCATTTAGTCATCACAACTGCCTTATGAGGTGGTGTATTGTTATTCCTATCTCTCAGATGTGGAATTGTGGCACTAAGAGATTATCAGCACAGGTTCATATAACTAGAAAAATGACAGAGAAGGAATTAGAATCCAGGAAATCTGGCTGCTGAACCAGTGCCCTTTACCTATATGTTAAATTGATCACTTATTAAAAGATTGAAATAAAATGACCCAATGACCCACGTTTTCATGAAGTGCATTTCTCAAATATTTGATTTATTAATAGCCATTTATTTCTTTTCATCTTTAGGGTAGTCTTATTTGTAAATGGGATGCCTCTGGCAGAGTACTGAGTGTAAACTGTCAGCTGGAGAAACTCTGATAGCCAGAATTTGAAAGCATTAACTCCCACAGTAAGCTATGCACCCAATTCTCTCCATTGACAACAATTTATCCATGTGTGTACACAGGGACACAAGGTACAGACAGCACTGTGATGGGGACAGGATGGTGAGTTCTTCAGAACGACAGAATGTAATAGATTTTGTAGATAGCTTAGGGCTAAGACCACTCATGGCATTGCCCTTATGTTACAGATATTGATGAAGGCAGAGATCACGGGGCATGATTAGAGATGACATAGAAGTTGGAAATAGGTCTGTTATTCTATCATCTATGTATGTATGTATGTATATATGTATCTATCTATGTATCTATCTATCCATCTACCTACCTATCATCTATTTGATCCATTATCTCCGAAATTTGTGTTGATCATCAGACAGTATGGCTAGTTCCCATCCTGTTCGGCCCACTACAACTTAATCAACAAAAAGGAAACCTGTGTGAAAATGGCAAGAACAGTTTTTGGCATAAGCTATCTCAGAGTTTTCTTTTGTCTTTTTGGAGTTTTCTCCTACCTTCCATTTTTTCTGGATCAAAAACTGATTAAGAAAAAAAGGAAAGCTCAGTCAGGGTTATGGGGCAAGAATTCCTTTTCCAAGTAGCAAAATATGAATGTCACACTAACTTATCACCATTCTATGTGGTGCTTTAATCTGATGCTGATCATAATGTCATTGTGCAATGCCAAACAACATTGGGTCGCTTCACTTCCCTGATTGAACACTTGTGAATGTATCAATTCTGAAGAAGAGACAGCCTCTGAGAAACATCATTCATGGAAATCATGTTTGTGTGGAAGAGTCCTATTTGTATGCAAGTAAAGAGGTAGATACAGCTGGAGAATGAAATATAAGCTTTTTACCTCTCAGCAAATATTTGAAAGGGATTACTAGAAACAGAGAAAGGGAGGCATAAGGATATCAGACATTAGAATGATTGAAAAAAGTGATTTTTTTTACTTTGAATTTTCAATTACACTACACCCATAACCTTGGTGTTAGCACCTCTCATGTCATAAAGAGCAAATGAACTACAATGAGATTTAGTTTGGGTTTCAAACTCTGCATTCAACACCTTGCCATTATAGAACTTTAGGTTATATTTTTAATAAATCAATACACTGAATAATTGGTAAATTACTAAATCCAAAAAATACCTTTGACTTTTTTGCCTGTTACTGAAGACATTTTTGACATGGGAAAAGCAATTTTATCAGAAGAAATGTAGCAGAATGCTCAAACTTAGTCACTAGAATTTGAAGCAGTATGTGTCTGGATGCTATCCTTAGGCAAGCACCAATTACTCTGGCTCTATCCCGGATGACCCGAGGGGCCTGTAGCCTCCTCGCTTAGTATGTTCCAAGCTGAATTCCTAGGAGAACACAATGTAACTGAGTATTTTAGAGCTTGTGGTCTGATTAAGAACACTAGCTGGAAAGTTCTATATAGAACATCTGCCCCATTTATTCCTTTTCCCGTCCTTTGATTTTTTCCTCTTTCTCCTTTTCTTCATCCTTCTTTTTCTTTATCCTCCTCTCATGGATCTTTCTACATAAATCTGACTATTTGTTAGCTAGATGCAGAAGACACCTCCCTGAAAGTTATTTCCTTTTGGTTTGTTCAGGTATTTACATAAATAACTTATATTCAAAGACTGAACTCTCTATGCCCTGTAAATCAGACTGTTTCTTTCCAATTTTTAGAACAACTATTTACATGTAAAAGTACAAAATAATTTTCATATATATTTTGGTTGACTCTATTACGATTTTATAGTTTAATCAATCCTTTCTTAAAATTTTGTAATTTTGTCAGTATACATGTTTTATTGTAATGTGTAAAGGTTTATCTTTTATTGTAAATAAATTACATAAAACTTGTCATTTTTAAGTGTACAAGTCAGTAGCCAAAACATATTCGCAATGTTTTTGTTTCAACTTGTATTTTAGATATGGGGGGTACATGTACAGATTTATTACACGGGAATATTGCGTGATGCTGAAGTTTGGAGTATGGATCTTATCACTGAGGTAATGAGCATAGTACCCAATAGGTAGTTTTTTAGACCAACCTCACCCCCTTGAGCCTCTAGTAGTCCACAATGTCTATTGTTCCCATATTTATGTCCACATGTACTCGAACTTTTGCTCCTACTTATAAGAGAGAACATGTGGTATTTGATTTTTCTATTCCTGCTTTAATTTGCTTACGATTATGTCCTCCCTGTTTGAGACCAGCCTGGCCATCATGGCAAAACCCTGTCTCTACTAAACACGCACACACACAAATTAGCCAGGTGTGGAGGCTGAGGCAAAATAATCGCTTGAACCCAGGATGCAGAGGTTGCAGTGAGCTGAGATTATGCCACGGCACTTCAGCCTGGGCAACAGAGTGAGACTCCATCTCAAAAAAGAAAAATAATAATTATGTCCTCCAGCTTTAAACATGTTGCTGCAAAGGGCATGATTTCATCTATTTTAAATGGCTGTGTAATAGTCTATGGTATATATTTATCATTTTTTAAATCCAGTCTACCACTGATGGACATCTGGGTTGACTCTATGTGTTTGCTATTGTGAATAGTGCAGCAATGAGCATATGACTACATATGTCTTTTTGTAGAACAATTTATTTTCTTTTGGGTATATACCCAGTAATGGAATTGTTAGGTTGAATGATGGTTCTGTTTTAAGTCCTTTGAGAATCTCCAGGCTGCTTTTCACAATGGCTTAAATAATTTATATTCCAACCAACAGTGTATAAGCATTCCCTTTTCTCTGCAGCCTTGACAGCATTTGTAGTTTTTTTGACTTTTTAGTAATAACCATTCTGACTGATGTGAGATCGTATCTCATTGTGGTTTTGATTTGCATTTCTCTGATGATGAGTGATGTTGAGCATTTGTTCATATATTGATAGGCATGTCCTCTTTTGAGAAATATCTGTTCATGTCTTTTGCCCATTTTTTAATGAGGCTGTTTTTGCTTGTTGATTTGTTTAAGTTCCCTATAGATTCTGGTTATTAGGCTCTTTTTTTTTCTTTTTTTCTTTTTTTTATCCATAGCTGTGGATATTTCCCCCCATTCTGTAGGTTGTCTGTTTGCTCTGTTGATACTTTTTATTTTTTTCTTTTTTTGCTGTGCAGAACTCTTTAGGTTAATTAGGTCCCACTTGCTGATTTCTGTTTTTGTTACTTTGCTTTTGAGGACTTAGCCAAAATCCTTTGCCCAGGCCAATGTCACAAGGAATCTTTTCTAGGTTGTCTTTCATGGGTTTTATAGTTTGAGATCTTTCATTTAAATCTTTAATCTATTTTGAGTTAATTTTTGTATAGGGTAAAAAGTAGGGGCCCAGCTTCAATCTTCTGCATATGGCTAGCCACTTATCCTGGCACCATTTATTGAATAGCGAGTACTTTCCCCATTGCTTGCTTTTGTCAGCCTTGTCAAAGATCAGATAGTTGTAAGTCTGTAGCTTTATTTCTGAGTTTATGGTTCTGTTCTTTGGTGTATGTGTTTGTTTTTGTACCAGTACCAAGCTGTTTTGGTTGATGTGGCTTTATAGTATAGTTTGAAGTTGGGTAGTGATCTGATGCCTCCAGTTTTGTCTATTCAGGCTCCTTTTTGATTCCATATGAATTTTAGAACAGTTTTTTTTTTTTTTTTCTAATTCTGTGCAGATTGACATTGGTAGTTTGATGGGAATAACACTGAATATGTAAATTGCTTTGGGCAGTATGGTCATTATTATTATACAGATTCTTCCTATCCATGAGCATGGAATGCTTTTGTGTTTATTTGTGTCATCCATGATTTCTTTCAGGAGTATTTTGTAGTTCTCCTGTAGAGCTCTTTTACCTCCTTGGTTGGCTGTATTCCTAGATATTTCATTTGTTTGTGGCTATTGTAAATGGGATGGTGTTCTTGATTTCACTCACAGCTGAATTCTTTATTTTCTATTGTATATATTTAAGGTATATAACATGATGCTTTGATATACATCATCATAGTAAAACCATGACTACCATCAAGCAAATTAACATATCCATCACCTCACATAACTCCCTTTGTGTGTGTGGTAAAAGCACATAAAATCTACTCTCTTAGAAATTTTTCAGTACACAATGCAATAATATTAACTACCGTTCTCATGCTGTTCGTTAGATCTCTAGGATTATCTATCTTAACATGACTGCAAATTTGTGTAGTGGCAGTCAATTCACTATACTTATTTAAATGGTGTTACTGTAATAAAGAATAAAAATTTGTTTTATATCAAACATACAAATGCATTACAATTTAACGTTTTTGGTCTTTAAGGATTACTTTAAACAAAATCTAAAAGTTTCCTTTATAATGCAGCCAGAAGATGGGGAAGTCACAGAATGACACGAGGGGACGTAGTAAGTCTTTACTGAGTCCTACACAAGAGTACATGCTAGGTTCTGCCATAGAGATGACTTATAATTCTCTAAGCTTTTTATATGCTTTCTTTATATTTTTATTTCCTCTGTGTGGAATAAGTGCTCACTTGGTGAACTTCTACTCATTCTCCAATAGCAAGAATAAACATTATCCAATTTTCCAACCCCAAGAAAAATGAAGAGCCCTTTTTTTCAATTACCCCACAGTATTTTTATGCTACTTAAATATTTGTTACTTACTGAATGCTAGTTAATATTGTACATGTCACTCATGTACAATTTACAGTTCGGCCTTCCCTACAGAGTAGTAGGTAATACACAAGTGAGGTAATATATGAATAATAGGAATAGATTTCACTATTGGCAAAGTATAGATTATCATATTTCAGTAAATCTTTCATATCTGAAAATGGGGCTTTTTAATTTAAACCCATGCTTTATCTAAGTATCCTGATATATTATGAATCCAAATGTCCTGAAAGCCAAGAATCATTAGTTTTCATCAAGTTATTTTTTCCAAAAAAATTTATTGAGATATAACTTACATACTATAAAAGTAACTCCTCTAATATGTATAATTCAGTGGTTTTTAGTATATTCCCAAAGTTGATCAATCATTGCCACTCCCTCACTCCAGGTAATTAGGAATTTTAATAGACCTTGGATGACTCATATTAATCGTCCAAAAAAATAAATTTAGTGCTAATTAGTAGCCACTGTGTATTTCTTCCATTCCCCAGACTCCAGTGATCACTATTTTTTTGACTCTAGGCATTTGCCTGTTCTGTACATATCATATAAATGGAACCATATAATATTTGGCCTTCTGTGTCTGACTTCTTTCACTTATTACAATGCTTTCAAAGTTCATCCATGCAATAGCAAAAATCAGTACCTTATTACCTTTTATGGCTAAAAATTTTGATTATATATATATATATTTTCCACATTTGGTTTATTCATTCATCAGTTGTTGGACATTTGAACTTTTTCCATTTTTTGGCCATTATGACTAATACTGCAATGAACATCCATGTACAAGTTTTTGTGTGGATGTATGTTTTCAATCCTTGGAGTGGATTTCATGAAATGTTTACCCTCAGAATAAAGAGGGATTAAATGATATTTGTTTTTTTTTTGGTGCGAGTTTATGAAAATATATAAACTTAACAACATATAATTATTTCTATTAACAAGATGCTAAAAATTAAAGTTGATCTTAATTAAACTGTACTAGCATGGAATTTTGAAAACATAATCCACATATTTCTGCATACTGAGCAGATCAATGAAAATATATCTTCCCTAGCTATATGTAAAATAGATGATACCTCGAATATACTGAAATATATATATAAAGAGAAAAAATAATTCTCTTCTTAACAGGATATGCTTCTATGTTAAAATAAAGGAAGCAAATATTCATTCAAGCATTTATTGATTTCATAGAATATATGAGACATATATAGGTAGAGGGTAATTAAAGGTTAACAAGCTAGAATCCTTGTTCTTGAGGAGCTTAAAGTCTAAGTGATGATAAATTATTAAAACAAGCAGTAGATGTATAGTGTGTTCAGCTGGTACGAACACAGAGCTGTAAAAATTCAGAGGAGAGAGCTTATACTTTAACTTGCAATGACTAAATGCAGAATGAAGTTATAATTGTATATTAGTGGGAAGTACCAATATAAGGTAGTTGGCAGTGACCAGTAGATATGTGGGATACAGATCAGAGTAGGAGTCACACGTAACAGTCATTTTTGTGTGAGGGAAATGAGCATCATAGTGAATACAATCTTTAAGGAAGAGAAAAGAAAAGAAAATTAAATAACATCAAAGATGAAGCTTTTTGAGTACCTACAAATAGACTCTAGAAAGAGGAGGAGCAAGTAAGAAAAAGAGAAGAATTAGTCTGGGAAAGAACAAAATAGACAAAGACCCATGTTCCAGGAGAACAATGACAGAGTTTTGAGTTTTAAGGCAAGAAAAAGGCAACAGACACGTGCCTGTGTGCACGTCACACCCCCGCCACACACACACACACACACACACTTCTTTTTCAAATACATTAAGCTTCTTATGAGCCAGCATTGTGCAAGGCATAAGGGAAAATACACAGGAAAGATAAAATCCGGCTTCCACACTCAAGGCAATTATGTTATAGGCCAGAATACATGTAAAAACAAATATCAAGCAATATAAATTACCATAAAATTTAGTACTAAATTATATGTAGGAACTATATGCGTTACAGAAGCATGGAGAATAAGATTAATGAGAATTGGTGCATTTAGGTAAAGTATACTAGTTAAGATTGTTTTCTTCAGTATGTAGTAGAAAGCTGACAAACTGATGAGTTTGTGTAATAAAATTATTTATCATCAGAACTCTATTTAGACAGGTCAGGGTTTGTTAAACAGCATAGCTTTTAATGAAAATCTTCACAATTATCTTGTTCTTTCTTTTTTGGTTTACAAGATGGCTGGGGAAATGCATTCATTAGGTTCCACACTGTCTTTCCATAAAAGAAGGAAACGTAGGAACTGCATGCTTTTATAGTAAGAGAAAGAAGTCTTCTCAGAAACTTAGCAGAGGGCTTCTTCTGCCTCATTGGCCATGTCGCATGGCACTCTTTGGAGCAAGGAAGCCTCTGACAGTAAACATCTGGCAAAGGGGATGCCGTGTTTGGTTTTCACAAATCATAACCACCCACTGAGGCTGTAGGAGGGTCCTGCTTTCCTAAAGATTGGGGAATGTGGCCGGGCGCGGTGGCTCAAGCCTGTAATCCCAGCACTTTGGGAGGCCGAGGCGGGCGGATCACGAGGTCAGGAGATCGAGACCATCCTGGCTAACACGGTGAAACCCCGTCTCTACTAAAAAAAATACAAAAAACTAGCTGGGCGAGGTGGCGGGCGCCTGTAGTCCCCGCTACTCGGGAGGCTGAGGCAGGAGAATGGTGTGAACCCGGGAGGCGGAGCTTGCAGTGAGCTGAGATCCGGCCACTGCACTTCAGCCTGGGCCACAGAGTGAGACTCCGTCTCAAAAAAAAAAAAAAAAAAAAAAAAAAGATTGGGGAATGTCTGCAGGGTTATCTAAACATAAAATGAGGAGTCTATTCATAGGGAGGAAAACATAGCCTTTGGGAATGGTATTTGCCTCAGAAAGCTAAAGGGAATTCTGGAACTTGGAAATTTGTCAAATGAATGATAAAATGGTGAGTATTTTAAGTGAATGTGTAGTAAAATCAAAAGCCCCAGCCACCCATGCCTTGGAGATTGATAACACTTCTATTAGAAACTCCTAGTGTTTCTTATATTAGAACTGACTCCTCAAAGAGATGTGAGAAGTGACAATAACATTAAATCTCTTGTGAGCTCAGCTGCACTCAGTTAATTATCAACATTTTGGCAGAGACATGGGGAGAAGAGAAGAAAAGGTAGCTCCTAAAGCTGGAAAAGAAGAAACTTATTTGTTTTTGCTCTTTTAACTTCTTCCTCTTTATAACTAGTTATTGTTCAAAAATAGAAATTTATAATAATATTATTGACTAACATGTGAGTGTCTTAGTGTGGAAAACAACAAAAATGTATCAATTCTCCTCTTGGAAAAAAATGTATGAGTAAGCCCATAACATCTATTTTCTGCTCATAGGACACATTTTTTTTTTTCTTTTTACCTCATAACAATAAATGATACTGGAATATAAGACTTTGTGTAGAGACCAATCCATTCTCATAAAAATATCTCATTAAAGTGCATCAGCAAAGTTATCAAAAGTTCAAGTTGAGAATTCATTTTGAGACGTAGGACAATGCTCAATGTAGGGAAGCATGCTAAAGAATATATTTTAAAAGGATTACATGGCCTTAGCCTGAAATAGGCATAAACTTTAATAAAGTAGTGTGTTTGGATGAGTAATACTCAAAGTTTGTGCATATTTAAATTTTTTTAAACCACACATGCATTCTAAATATAAAGTAAATAAAAATAAATGCAAATATAATAAGCCAATATTTTCTACATGGCTCCGTTGGGTATATGCACACACATTGGAGTACATTGGTCTAAATACAAAACAGCTTGCAGCTTGTTTAGTATTGCCATATGGTCAATAGGATGCTTGATCACCAAGTGATCTCTCCTTCTTTTAATTTACAGTAACACTTTTATACATGTTTCACATATCACTTACTACTGTTAATTGTTTGCATAATTGGTTCATCCCTTTATTAAACTATGTATTTCTTTGGTGTAGTCCCTAAACTCTTAGCTGCATCCTCTGAAGAAATCTTACTCTTTCTTTCTCTATTTTATATATTTCTCTATTTTTATATACAATGTTTATTGAAAATAATTGACAAAATTATATATCTTTAATGTAATCTTTTGACATGTGTATACATTGTGAAATAATTATCACAATGAACCTAATTAATGTATGCATAACTTCACATAGTTGTTATTGTGTGTGTGCATGCCTGTGTGTGAGGGTGTGAGAGAGAGAGAGAAACACTTAAGACCCACCCTCTTAGCAAATTTCAAGTACACAATACAATATTGTTAGCTATACTCACTCTGTTGTACATTAGATCTCCAGTACTTATTCATCTTGCATAACTGAAACTTCTATCCCTTGAGGAACTTCTCATTTCCCCCTACCCTTCTCTATTTTCCATTGAAACACAATTATTTATTTGGATGATTGTTTCCCTACTGTACTCCAAAACTTTGAGGGAATGCATTAGATCATTTTATCTGTGTAATCTCTGTCTTTAGTATATACCGGCTGCCCATAAGAATTACCTGCAGCTTTGAAAAAAAACTGATGCAGAGGCCCCATCCAGAACAATCAAATCATAGTTTCAGATAGTTTCTTACACTCTATAAGTTGTTCATCATATTTGAAAAATGAAATAATAAATTAAAGTTGGCTTTCTTGTTCTTCTTCCAGTATTTTATTTTCCAGTGATTTGTATTATTGTATCAGAAGAATGGATGATAAATTATCGCTATGAGAAAACTTATAATATTCAGAGCATTTTAAAGTGTTGACATATGCATTAATATTTCTTTCACACCGATTTTGCAGATTTTTTGACCTATGAACTGGATGTATACAATTTATACTTTAAAATTTTTGTAAAATGTTGCTTTAAAGCTGATAAAATAAATACCCCTTACAAATATATATGAAGAAAACAAAAATAAATATAGCAGTTGAATACATGTTTGAGATAGATGAAATGTATATATAATGATTAATGTACTAGATGTACAATATGTATGTCAAGAAACTACCTGCCTTGGAATACAAACTACAAATAATTATATGCATCAATACTGTATTATGACATTTATATGAATCACATTTTCATTATTATTTTGTGTTAATTCATATGGAGACAATAGTATGTGAGGAAAAGAAAAATGCACATTGTTTTCTTCTCATGAGGTAGAATGCTTATTGGGTTAAGAAAGCATTTTCTCTACTCCATTTTGTAGCCTTAATTTTCCATTTTACTATTATTTTCCATAAAAAAGTAACTGTATTTTGATAAGAATCTCTTAGTATATATTCAATATAAGAGTATCTGCCATTTTTAGTCAACATTTACAAAATACAATTCAGGTTATATGGTGATTATAAGCACTATGAAAGGGAAACAATCTTAAAAAGAAGATCAACATCTGCTTAGAAATAAAAACCCAAAAGGTTTTAGCCCAGCTTAATGTAATAATCTTTTCAAATTTGATTTTTGTGAATTAAGCAAACTTGATAAGTATGTTTTTTTAATCGAAAGAAAACTAAAACTACCAATTGTAGGAAAACGTTAAGCAGAGACATGTTACCATTTCAAAATGGTGTTATCTCAACTCAGTAAAAATGCTGCATGCAGTGAAAATCCTCAGTAATTCAAAGTAGAGCCAGTTAATAGAAATAAAATTATTAGCTTTATGGCAAGTTTTAAAACTTTTAACTGTTGATCTTTTAATAGAAGTGTAAAATAAGAATATTTTATAGACCAATTTTAACTGGTTCTTGTTGAGGCTATTCTGGGTATTTGCTGAGGGATTAATACTGAATTTATTATTAATTTGCCTCTATAGCTCAAGGAGTATGCCTGCTGAGACTGAAACTAAGTTTGGATAGAAAGCAATAAATAATAAATAACAACAATAATAATTTGCATTTCTCTAACATCCTCTAGCTGTGGAAGTCAAAGTGGTTCACAATCACTAAGCTTCACAAGGTTCCAGCAAGGGATGCAAATAATGTGGTCCAGATGGGAAAAACAAAGAACTTAAAAAAGTTGAGTAACAAGGTGAGGGTCACATATAAGTTAATTACAGATTTAAACCTATTCCCTATGTTTTCTCGCATCCACAAATCTCTTTTCAACTTTTGATTACATCTTTCTTTTTTTTTTTTTAATATTGAGATTCCCACGTTTAAGAGAAAAAATTCTCTAAGCATATTTAGTTGTCAAAAATCACTGAGCTATAAATTTGGGGACTTAGCATTCTTGAAATTTTATTTTGTATGTAACGTGCTACATACCAGTTTCCATGGCTACTGAAAAGTATGTCATTATTTCCTGCTCTGTAAATGATTGGCTCTGAACTCAAAAGGGAACCAACACTCAAAAAATATAGATTAATCATGTTTTTCATGTTACTATTGCCAATGAGCTCTGCAGTGGTGAAGGGGTTAAAATGAACAGGAACACAAACTAAAATTTAAAAAGCCAAGGAGATATTTAACAGTCTAAATTTTAATTTATTGGATGACTCTGCCAACATATATTTTATATGTTTCATACATTTCATATTCAGGTACTAAGTGCTAGTCTTCTGAGCTAGTCAAATATAAATAAAATACGTAAAGGAGTAATTTATTTGTACTTATTTTGGGGTGAGGGTTAGTCCTTAGTTAAGATACCACCTTTAATTTTTTTTTTTTTTAATCATTAGTGTTGAATTTATCCTTAAACGGGGAATTAGTGTGACTAAGAGTAAGGAGGAATTACGGTTGAATGAGAAATATGGTTACTTTTGATTTTGCAATTTGGTCCCTGCTGATACATTCTACAATGTCAAATAAGCACCTGAAGGTAACAAAAAACTCTAAAATGTCAAAATTATTAGGCATTTATGATTATTTATGTTCTAGTGTTTTATAGCTAGGCTAAGTAAGCTAACTCTATTAGAACATGACTGCTAAATGGGCTGATTTATTTATCCCAATACAATATTCTATTCTAAAACTGGGATCAACATAAGCCCAGTCACCTGCATTTGGTATGAAATATTTGGTAAATGAGAGCCTAAATAAGTGTGTGAGGTGCTTTGAAAAAGCAGCTCTCACAGTTGTGAAAACATAATTTAGGCCGTTCAAGCCATCTTTCTATATCCAAAATGCCTGTATTTTCTTCAGGGTAGAAAATTATGATCATAGATAAATGTAAGTTACAATTTTAAGTTTTTTACCAAAAGACAAAAAATGAATGGGGTAGTGGAAGACTGATAATGCTTATTATCAAGACAGAGTCAAAATGACACAAAATTTAGTACTGAAATGGGTAAAAAGAGCAGCCGATAGTTTAAAGAAGTAAAAGTAAAGGAAGTTAGCAAAAAGTTAGAGAGAGAGAGAGTTCAAGACAGTTTCCACATGCCCATTCCCTTAAGTCTTCAGCTCTTCTGCTAATGATAGACTCCTAAAATATTTCAGGGAAAAAAACAGCTTCTGAGGCTTAAACACTTGTTTCTTCTAATACACACTAAATAATATAAATTAAAACAAAATATATTAATAAGTTAGAAAAGTCTTCAGTTGCTTAAAAACTTTGACTGAAGACAGCAGACCTGAGTTCTTATGTTCTATTCATTCTAATTATCACTGCTGGCAAATATACCACAGGATTCTCTGGATAATTTATCCAATAATAAACAAGGAAACTGACCAATATTCTCACAATGCCAACATACACACAAACACAAATATCGTCACAGGTTTAAAACTTCATACACATCCAATTAAGAATCAACATAGCTAAATAAATATCTGTCAGACAAATTGTACAATAGTTATAATTACCTGTGATTTCAAAAGATGTCATAATATTTTCTAAATGGATTTTAGCTCAAACATATATAATCTTTCCTCCAAAATAAATCTCTAATTTTTGTAGACATCAATGAACATATGTTTTCAAAGAATATTTAACTTAAGCTGGATAGTGTTCCCTAAGTGGCAATTGGTAATGTCATTGACCTAACTTAAGTTCCAGTTTGAAATTCACACGGTTTTTATTCTGGTATAAACCTTTGTATACCTGTTTTAGCAATGAACATACTGAAGTTGTTAGAATATATTTAATCACGTATTACCACATAACTTAAATTGGTAAACTAACTAGATATTGTTGAAATTCAAGAAATGATGCAAATAAAGCACAATTTTATTTTATCTATTGAGATTTAATTGACAAATAAAAATGTTATACAGTTAAGGTGTACAACGCAATACTTTAATATGTAAACACATTGTGAAATGATTACCCAAGTCAAGGTAATTAATATATCAATCACATCACATAGTTATTTTACATATGTGTGTGATGATTAATACTGAGTGTCAACTCGATTGGACTGAAGGATGCAGAGTGTTGTTCCTGGGTGTGTCTGTGAGAGTGTTGCCAAAGAAGCTTAACATTTAAGTCAGTGGACTGGGAAAGGCAGACTCACCCTCAATCTGGGTGAGCACAATCTAATTAGCTTCCAACAAGGTTAGAACAAAAGCAGACAGAAGAAAATCCTACATCTTTCTCCCATGCTGGATGCTTCCTGCCCTCAACATTGGACTCCAGGTTCTTCAGCTTTGGGATTCAAACTAGCTTCCTTGCTCCTCAGCCTGCCCATCGGTCTATTGTAAGAACTTGTGATCAGGTTAGTTAACACTCCTTAATAAATTCCCCTTTATATATACATCTATCCTATTAGTTCTGTCCCACTAGAGAACCCTGACTAATACAATGTGTGTGGTGAGAACAATAAGATCTAATGTCTTAGCAAATTACACATTTATAATACAGCATTATAAACTGTAGTTGCCATGTCATACACTAGATTCCCAGAAATTATTCATCTTATAACTGAGAGTTTGCACCTTTTGACCAGTATCTCCCCAAGTCCTCATCTGCTGGCCCCTATGAACCACCATTCCCTCTCTATTTCTGTGAATTCAACTTTTTTAGATTCCATATATAAGTGAGATCATACAGTATTTGTCTTTCTGTGTCTATTTCACTTAACATGATGTCATCCAGGTTCATCAATGTTGTTGCAAATAGCAGGACTTCTTTCTTTCTTCTTTCTTTTATTGCTTTGCATATGTTGCAAAATGCTTACATTAAACATTTAATATTTTATTGTGTGTTTATGTACATATGTGTGCCTGTTTGTATTTCAAATACATTTTTTTCTTATCCATTTATTTGTCGATGGCCATTTAGGTTGTTTCTGTATTTCATCTCTTGTAAATATTGCTGTAATGAACATGGAGGTGCAAGTATCTCTTTAAGATACTGATTTCATTTCCTTTAAATATATATTCAGTAGTGGGATTGCTTAATTATATCGTTCTGTTTTAATTTTATGAGGATTTTGCATGTGGTTTTTTATTACAGTTGGACACCAGGGGTTCCAACTGTAATATACTATTGTAAATGAAATTGTTATCCTAATTGTTCTCCGCCACCTTGCCAACACTTACATGAAACAACAAGAAGAACAACAGCAACAACAACAACAATAACAATCTTTTGTTTTTGGTCTAAGGCTACGTGTACAGGTTTATTATGTAGAGAAACTCATGTCATGGAGATTTGTTGTATAGATTATTTCATCACCCAGGTAAAAAGCCTGGTACCCAATAGCTATTTTTTTCTGATTCTCTCCCACTTTCCACCCTCTATTTTCAAGTAGGCCCCAGTGTCTGTTATTCCACACTTTGTGTTCATGTATTCTCATCATTTAGCTCCCACTAAACATGTGGTATTTGGTTTTCTGTTTCTGCATTAGTTTGCTTAGGATAATGGCCTCCAGCTCCATCATGTCCCTGCAAAGGACATGATCTTGTTCTTTGTTATGGCTGTATAGTATTCCATGGTATATATGCACCACATTGTCTTTACCCAATCTTCCACTGATGAGCATTTAGGTTGATTCCATGTCTTTGCTATTGTGAATAGTGTTGCAATGAACATACATGTACATGTGTCTTTATAGTAGAATGATTTATTTTTTGGGGGGTATATACTCAGTAATGGCATTGCTAGGTCAAATAATACTTCCGTTTTTAGCTCTTCAAGGAATCCACTGCTTTCCACAATGGCTGAACTAATTTACACTCCCACCAACTGTGTATAAGCACTCCCTTTTCTCCCCAACCTTGCCAGCATCTGTTATTTTTTGGTTTTTTAAAAATAGCCATTCTCACTGATGTGAGATGGTATCTAATTTTGGTTTTGACTCACATTTCTCTAATGATCTGTATACTGAGCCCTTTAAATATGTTTGTTGCATGTATGTCTTCTTTTGAAATTTGTATGTTCATATTCTTTGCCCACTTTTTAATGGGGTTGTTCATTTTTTCTTATAAATTTAAGTTCCTTGTGGATACTGCATATTAGACCTTTGTTAGATGTATGGTTTGCGAAAATTTTCTCCCATTCTGTAGATCGTCTGTTTACTCTGTTGATAGTTTCTTTTGCTGTGCAGAAGCTCTTTGGATTAGATTCCATTTGTCAATTTTTGCTTTTGTTGCAATTGCTTTTGGTGTCTTATGAAATCTTTCCCACTTATTTTTTTTTTATCTTTTTGTTAATAGTCTACTAACAGTGAGGCAATATCTCATTATGGTTTTGATTTGCATTCCCTTGATTATTGGTCATTTTGAGCACTTTTCATATACTTTTTGGCCCTTTAACTTCTTTTGAAATATGTCTATTTAGTTCTTTTTCCATTTGTTAATTGGGTTATTTGTTTTTTTGCTATCAAGTTGCATGAGTTTCCTATATATCTTGGACATTAACCCTTATCAGATATATGATTTGAAAATATTTTCCATTCCGTAGGTTGCCTTTTTATTTTATTCATGGTTTCCTTTTCCATATGGAAGATTTTTCAGTTTGTTGTAGTCTGCTCATTTATTTTTGCTTTTGCTGCCCATACTTTCGGTGTCATATCCAAGAAAATGATTTCCAAAACCAATATGTCCAGGAGTTTTTTCCTTATGTTTTCTTGTAAGAATTTTTATAGTTTTACAGTTTTAGGTCTTACACTGAAGTCTTCAATCCATTTTGAGTTAATCTTTTGTGTATGTATAAAATAGGGATCCAGTTTATTTCTTTTTTTCTTTTTTTTTTTTTTTGCATATGGATATTCAGTGTTTTCAATACCACTTATTGAAGAGACTATCATTTTTCCAATGTGCATTCTTTGGGTCCTTGTCAAAGATTAGTTGGTTGTGTATGCATGGGTTTACTTCTAGGCTATCCAGTCTGTTCCATTGGATTGTGTGTCTGTGTTTATTCTAGTACTTTACTGTTTGTATTACTGTAATTTTATAATTAAATTTGAAATCAGGAATTGCGATGTTCTTTTTTTTTTTTTTTTTTTTTTTCTTTACTAAGATTGCACTGACTATTTGGAGTCTTTTGTAGTTCTGTAGGAATTTTAGAATTATTTTCTCTATTTCTGTGAAAAATGCCATGGGAATTTTGATAGGCATTGCATAATATGATCACTTTCACATTATTAATTTTTCCAATGCCCAAACATGGGACAGCTTTTCAAGTATTTATGTCTCTTAACTTTTTTCATCAATGTGCTCTAGTTTTTAGGTGTAGGTCTTTCACATCCTTGGTTATATTTATTTCTCAGTACTTTTTTTCTTTCTGATGCTATTGTAAATGAAATTTTTATCCTAATTTTTTCAGATGGTTTATAGTTAATATATAGAAAGAATTACATTTTATACGTTAATTTTGTATCCTAAGAGTTTGCTAAATTCATTTATTCACTCCAATAGTTTTTTGTTGAAGTCCTTACAGTTTTCTACATATAGGACCATGTTATTTGTTAACAGAAATAATTTTACTTCTTTTCCAGTTTGGATGCATTTTATTTATGGACTTCTAATATGCAGCATTTAATATGTTGAGGTACTTTCCTTCTATATCTAGTTTACTGAGTGTTTATTATGAAAGGAGGTTGATTTTGTGAATTGCTTTTATAATCTAATGAGATGATCTTGTGGTTTTTATTCTGTATTCTATTAATGTGGTATATCACATTTATTGATTTGCATATGTTGAACTATCCTTACATGCCAATGATAAATTGGTTATAATTCTTTTAATGTGCTGTTGAATTTGGCTTGCTAGTATTTTCCTTAGAATTTTTGCTGTGTTCACTCTTGTTCATTGGCCTGTAATTTTATTATCTTGTAGTGTCTTTACCTGGCTTTTGTATAATGGTAATGCTGGACTAATAAAATTAATTTGGAAATTTTCTGTCTTCTTCAGTTTTTTGAAAGAGTTTGAGAAGGGTTGATATTAATTTATCTTTAAATATTTGTTAGAATTCACTCATGAAGCCATCTGTTCCTGGTGTTTTCTTTTTGGAACATTTTGTTAATTACTGCATCAATCTCCTTACTCATTATTGATCTGTTTACACTTTCTATTTATTCATGATTCAGTCTTGTAGGCAGTTATCCATTTATTTTAGCTTACCCAATTTGTTGACATATAATTATTTACAGTGGTCTTTAATGATCCTTTGTATTTCTGTGGTATCAATTGTAATGTCTGCTCTTTCATTTATTTGAGTTCTCTTTATCTTTCTCTTAGACTGAAGATTTGTTTATTCTGTTTATTTTTTCAAACAATGATCTCTTGATCATTTCTATTGTCTTTCTAGTTTTATTTAATTTTATTTCTACTCTAATGTTATGATTTTCATAGTTTTGCTACCTGTCAACTTAGTTTGTTCATACTTTTTTTAGTTCCTTGAGGTGTGAAATTAGGTGTTTAAGATCTTTCTTTTTTCTTAACAGAGGCATTTATCACCATGAACTTCCCACCTAGAGCTGCTTTTGAAATATTTCATATGTTTTTATATACTGGTTTCCAATTTTGTTTGCCTCAATATATTAATTTATTTCTTTTTCAGTTGTTTCTTTGACTCATTGGTTATTCAGGAGAGTGTTGTTTTGTGAATTTTCCAATATTATCACCTTATTGATTTTTAGTTATAACATGGTCATCAGAAAAGATACTTAATATGATTTCAGGTTTCTTAAATATGCTACGATTTGTTTATGGTCAAATGCATATTCTATCCTGGAGCATGTTCAGTGTGTGCATGAAAAGAATGTCTTTTCTGCTGCTATTGGATGGAATGTTCTCTATATGTCTCTCAAATTCGTTTGATCCATATTGTTCAAGTCGGTTGTTTCCTTATTGGTTTTCAGTTTGGATATTCTGTCTATTGGTGAAAGTGGAGTATTGAGTCTCTTGCTATTATTAAATTGCTGTGTATTTCCTCCTTCAGTTTTGTTAATATTTGCTTTGTATATTTTGTTGCTCCCATATTGGGTGTGTGTGTGTGTGTGTGTGTGTGTGTGTGTATATATATATATATATATATATACACACACACACATATACATATACATATATATATATATGATATCCATATATATGATATCCTCTTCATGAATTGATCATTTTGCTTTTATACAGTGACTTTTTTTGTCTCTTGTGACAGATTTTGATTAAAAGCCTATTTTGTCTGATATAAGTATAGCCACTCCTGATTCTTTGGTTATCACTTGCATGGACTGTCTTTTTCCATCTCTTCTCTTTTTAAACTCTTTGTGTTCTTAAAGCTAAAGTGAGCTTCTGGTAGGCAGCATATTGTTGGATCTTATTTATTTTATTTATTCAGACACTTTTTTTTTTTTTTTTTTGAGACGGAGTCTCGCTCTGTGGCCCAGGCTGGAGTGCAGTGGCCGGATCTCAGCTCAGTGCAAGCTCCGCCTCCCGGGTTCATGCCATTCTCCTGCCTCAGCCTCCCGAGTAGCTGGGACTACAGGCGCCCGCCACCTCGCCCAGCTAGTTTTTTTTTTTTTTGTATTTTTTAG
>NW_016805361.1:35434-56598 GCF_001698545.2 Rhinopithecus bieti
ACACTTTTTTTTTTTTTTTTGAGACGGGGGCTCGCTCTGTGGCCCAGGCTGGGGGGCAGTGGCCGGATTTCAGCTCAGTGCAAGCTCCGCCTCCCGGGTTCATGCCATTCTCCTGCCTCAGCCTCCCGAGTAGCTGGGACTACAGGCGCCCGCCACCTCGCCCAGCTAGTTTTTTTTTTTTTTGTATTTTTTAGTAGAGACGGGGTTTCACCATGTTAGCCAGGATGGTCTCGATCTCCTGACCTCGTGATCCGCCCGTCTCGGCCTCCCAAAGTGCTGGGATTACAGGCTTGAGCCACCGCGCCCGGCCTATTCAGCCACTTTATATCTTTTGGTTAGACAGTTTAACTCATTATATTTAAAGTAATTATGGATAGGTAAGACATTGGTCTTTATAAGGTATCATTAAGATAGGTAAGGGAAAGGTATTGCATTTTATTAAGTGTTTTCTATTTTATTTTTTATTTGTAATTCATTTGTTCATTTCTTCTTCCCTTGCTGTCTATCTTTGTTATTTATTGACTTTTCAGTGGTATATTTTGATGTCTATCTCTTTATTTTCTATATATCTACTACTTGTGTTTTTTTTTGTTGTTGTTGTTTTATTTATTTATTTATTTTTTGATTGGGAGGTTAGCACCTTCCTTCTATGTCTAATTTACTGAGAGAGTGTTTATTATGAAAGGAGGCTGAATTTCATGAAATGCTTTTTATGAATCTAATGAGATTATCTTGGGGTGTTTATTCCACATTCTATTAATTGGTGTATCACATTTATTGTTTTGCATATGTTGCAAAAGGCTTACATTAAACATTTTACAGTTTTAACAGTGTATTTTAACTAATAGGACAAATATCATTCAAAAACTCTACACTTTCACCCCCTCCCTACATTTTATGTCATTGCTGTCCCATTTTACATATTTTATATTGTATATTTGTTAACAAATTACTGTAGCTATATTTTAATACCTTTGATCTTAAACTTTTATAGTATAATTAAAAGTGATTTACACATTATCATTACTGTATTAGAGTATTCTGAATTTGATTTTATATTTACTTTCACCAGAAATTTTTATATTTTCAAATTCCATGTTACTTAACATACTTTTGTTTCAATTTGATGAACTCCCTTATATGGCAGGTCTACTGGTGATGAACTTTCTCAGTTTCTATTTATCTACATTTCTGAAGGGCAATTTTGCTGGTAATAATATTCCAGTTTGAAAAAGTTCTTTTTTTTTTTTTTTTAACCACTGTGACTATATCATCCCATTCACTCCTGGCTTGCACATGTCTTCTGATAGTCTTACTGGAGGTTTCCTTGGATGTGCTGAGTTCCTTATCGCTTGCTGCTTTTCAAATTCTCTTTCTTTAATTTTGAATTTTGATTATATTGCACTTTGGAGTAATCTTTGGGGTGATTTTACTTGATATCCTTTGAACTTCATGAATCTGGATATCCACATCTCTTGCAAGATTTGGAAAGTGTTAAGCCATTCTTCTTTAAGCAAGCTTTCCTTCCCTTTCTCTGTTTTTTCTACTGCTGAAACCCCATAATGTGTATATCTGTTCTTTTGATGGTATTCCACATGTCCTGTAATCTCTCTTTACTCCTTTTATTTCTTTTTTCTTTCTATTTGCCTAATGGCTAATTTCAAATGACCTGTCTTTGAGTTCACTGGTTCTTCTGCATGGCTGTCTGCTGCTGAAGCTTTCGATTAAGGTTTTTGGTTCATTCAGTGCATTCTTCAGCTCTGAAATTTCTGTTTGGTTCTTTATTATCATTTCTATTTCTTTATTAAACTTCTAATTTTTATACATTGTTTTTCTAATTTCGCTTGATAACGAAATTTTAATTGATTTTAGAAGTGTACTATTTATTTTAGAAATGATCATTTAGAAGTGCATTATTAAATTTATATAAATTTGGAATATTCCTAGATATATGATATTTATTTCAATTTTAATAATACTGTGTTGAAGGAACATACTCTTTATGTTTTGGGTCTTTTAAAATTTTATTGAGACCTTTATTATTTTAATTTATTTTAATTCCTTGTCAGACAATTCATTGATCTCTAGTTGTCCAGATTTGATTGCTGAAGTTTTCTTAGTTTCCTTTGGAGGTGTAATGTTTGCCTGATTCATTGTAATCTATGCAGTCTAGTATTGTTGTCTCTGCATTTGAAGAGGTAACGCCTCTTCCAGTCTCTATAGAGTAGTTTTTGCAGGTATATACCATCTCCTACTGAATCCCTGAATTGGTAGGATTCCTTCTAATATTACAATTGAATGAAATTAAAGCCATATTATGTGGCTGTTGCTGGTTCTGCAGTGCGGTTTACAGTTGATGAGCCTGTTACCAGAGGCTAAAGTGATCATAAGTCCTATCTGGATGCCTCTAGGACCTGGATCAGTAGAGTTGGCACTGAGACAAGGGTCTACTTCAGGATTTACAGTGAGGTCTGCAGATGTTGAGCCTGTTACAAGATGTACAAATAAATGTGGTTCCTGCTGTATCCCTGAGAAGGTTGACATCAGATCTCTAGGTGTGTCTCTAAGCAGGCAGGACCTGCCTTAGATCATAGCTGAGCAGCCCTGAATTGAACCACAGGGCTGCTTTCAGGTCCTCCTAGGTCTGTAGGCATGCATATGGTAGTACTGATGGGTGTGCCTCCCTCCAAGTCCCTAGGGAGGCAGGACTACTCCCTGACTATGCCTGAGAGGGCTGGAGCCTGATTATAGGATCACATCAAGATACAAAGTTGGACCAGGATCAGTGGGCCTGCCTTTAGGGGCATGGATGGACGTGTTCCCATCAGGTTCTTGGTTGGGCAGGACTGCTGGGAAGGTCTAGATTCAGGTTACGGGGCCTCTTTAAGATCTGAAGTCAGATCAAAGCTAGTAGGTCTGCCTATATGAGCATTAGTGGATATTACTCCTGAGTTCCCTGGCAGATAGTGCCAGTAGCAGGACCAAGGCCAAATGAGGCTTTCCCTGAGTCCGCTCTAATACAGGGCTGTTTCAGGGTTTGTAGCTGGGGCCATAATTAGTGAGGCTGCCACTAAGGCATGGGCCTGTGTTCTCAAAATGGTCCTTCCTGGTCTTGGGCTGTACTGGGGTTTCATATGTTATAACTGGATTTCAGTTATATATATAAATGTTCCCATGAAGAACATTTTTCCATGAGTCACTGCCAAATTATTGTTGCTATGGAGGGAATATGAGTAGAAAAACGATTTGCCATCTTGCTGACACCAAACTCAAAGTCATAATAATTTATATTGCCTTTTTTATTTTACCTTTGTGATTACTTAGAAGTATATTATTAAATTTGTATAAATTTTGAATGTTCCTAGATATAAGATATGTATTTCAAATTTTATTAGACTGTGTTCAGAGAACATACTCTGTATGATTTGGGTCTTTTTAAAATTTATTGAGGCCTTTAATATGGTCTGGAATATAGTCTATCATTGTAAATAAACTATGTGCATCTGAAAAAAGCCTTCATTTTGCAGTTGGTGGATTATAATTTTGAAAATATCAATTATGTCATGATGTTTGCAAATGATTTAAATACTAGAAGTCTTTTGATTTTGTCTAGTTTTTCTAACAATTATTGAGAAATGTATGTGAAATTTTAGGTTATGGTTGGCTGGTTGATGATTTCTCCTTTAATTTTTGTAATAAATTTTATTTCTTAGAATAGTTTTAAATTTATAGAGAAATAGTGATGATGATGCAGAGTTTCATATACTCTACATCTAGCTTCACCTATTATTGATATCTTAATTTGGTATGATATATTATTTAAAACTAATAAACCAATATTGATACATTATTATTAACTAAAGTTACATTCCAATTTTCTTAGTTTTTACCTATTTTGTGTGTGTGTTCCAGAATGCCATCCAGGATACCAAATGCCATTTAGATATTATTTTTCCTTATGCTCCTCTGGCCTGTGACATATTTTCAGACTTTCCTTATCTGTGATGACATCAAGAGTTTTAAGAAATACTGACTGGGTGCAGTGGCTCACACTTGTAATCGCAGAGCTTTGGAAGGCCAAGGCAGGCAGATTGCTTGAGGCCAGATATTTGAAACCAGCCTGGCCAACATGGCAAAACCCCATCTCTACTAAAAAAATACAGAAATTAGTCAGGTGTGTTAGCACATGCCTATAATAACAACAATAACAGCTACTCGGGAGGCTGAGGCAAGAGGATCCCTTGAGCTCAGGAGGTGAAGGTTGCAGAGAGCGGAGATCACACCACTTCACTCCTGCCTGGGTGACAGCAAGGTTGTGTCTCCAAAAAAAAGAAAAAGAAAGAAAAGAAATATTATTCAGGTATTTATAGATCATCAATTTTGATTTGTTTTTGAGATATTTTAGATTCTTAGACATTTTATATATTTATATATGTATGTGTATGTATATATACATGTATTCATATGTATGTATGTATGTATGTGCGTGTGTGTATGTATATTCATAGTCCTAAATTTAAAAAGTATAAGTTTCCTGGAGAAAAAAAGAGGAAATAAAAACCATGTGAAATTGGGTAGGTAATAGTGTCTCATGGAGAAGATGAAAACATGAACCATAAAAGGCCCTGGGTTCCCTAATTTGTTCCAGGCTCCTCTCTCTGAGCCCTCTGGCCTGAAAGAAAGCATGTTTTTATTTTAAAATTTTAGCATCTCATGCCTTCTTTGCTGTGACTGCAGCGTTTTGTAGAGTGAAGCTGCAAAATACTAGGGTCGAGTTTCACTCTGTACTTATTATAAGTTCCAGATTTGCTTCTTTCACTCTGTACTTACTGTAAGTTCCATTATTTTCAGGAAAAATACTAAATATTTTCCTTCCCTTTACATTGTAAGACTCATCCATCCAATTTCCCTAACAAAGATTAATGACAAATACATAGTTTTTAATTTGAAATATCCCTCATGGAAGAAATTACTTTGGAATTCCCCTCTACCTTTGCAATTTTTCTCCCTTAGAGCCCTTCTTAAATGCCCTCTCCTCCATGAAGCCTCTGAATTGTCCCCAAGCCCTTGAAACTGCCATAGCCCTCTATTGCTATTTAACTAATTCAGTGTGTAATTTTATTTTCCACCTCCTGTTAATGAAGTCAGTTTCAAAATGTTTCTTAAGTCAAAACTCACAACCCAAAACTAAAACACTAACTTCCAGCTTATTTATCTGTTTTCCCGTTCTTCATTTATGTTACCTTCTGTTTTTACTACCCATCAGCTTAATTTTGTTTCTTCTCAATTTTTGGCCAAACAAAATCTGTTTTGCTTGTATGTGTTCATTTGTAATTAGCATACATAAGTCCTATCTGGAAAAATTACACTTTATAATAATGGGGAAATTTTCTTTTTCGATAGAAAAAAACAAACAAGGAAACTTTGTTCATTTGGTAGAGGATTCTTGATTTCATTTTGTCAGTAATTTATGACAAATTAACTCTGATATCAAAGCAAATGAGGTCAATAATGAAGGCCTTGCATCAGGATGCTTACATTTGCTTTCACTGATATCTAAGCTTTCCCATACCATGCTTTTGCAAAAATCATGAAATATTGGGATCACATTATGATAATTTCAGCATTGTACTTCTCAAATGAATATGAAATGTCTGCTAACAGTCCTACAGTAGCTACTCTTACAGTGAAACAATGCAGTTTAATGAATTTTAGTCCCAATTCACTGAAACACTAAATTATAATCAACTAAACTAATATAGGAGTATATGCATTTTGAAAGTAAAAACTGTTTTTAAGCAACTGAAGAAATGTTCAGGCACAATTACTGAACGGATGTTATGACAAAAAGGTTGGTATTTTGGCTACAGATCTTCCAACTTTTTTTGAGTGTTAGTGACTGCCTTATCTGGATTAGTATCAAATAATGTATTCAAGCTTAATGAGAACATAATAGAAACCTTAAATCTTACCTAAATAAATAAAGGTTGAAAATGAGCAGATAATATAAATGGTACCTACCAGAAAAAGTTTCCTTCAATAATATCACTTATCTGAGTTGTCTGCTCATTACCCATGAAATAACATTAAGCTGGATGCCCAATATGAAAATGGGATAAATGTTTAAATCATAGAAACCTAATGTTTAAATCATAGAAATCAAATAGAATTTTGTCTTCTGAGTTATGAGTCTTACTATCATTGATCATGTCTCATTTCTCATACACCATTATGAGCTCTTACAGTATGTGCCATTAAGGTGATTTAAGTTAGAGAGTTATCAATGAGAGAATACTCAAGCTATAACAAACTATGCTCTGCACTGTTTATCTATAAATACATGAAAAAAGTAAGTTATAAAGCGATTTCAGTCTCTCGTGATTCTCTTGAATTCTCTGTGAAGTCATGATATTTTTTCAAGGGATCTTTTTTCTTTATGCTTGCCTCTTAAATACCAATGTTGTCTGGAACACATTCTTGTCCCTCTTCATCCACTTCTGTAATAATACATCTTCCAAATTTCATCTACACAAAGGCTTCAATTAATGCTGGTGTATCTATTTTCTGAGTAACAGACTTCATTTCTGATTGCCTACAGGCTATTTCACCTCCATGTACTGTAGATATCTCAAAATTATCAAATCAGCTTGGCCTCATTTTTTTTCTCTTCCTGTACAACTGAAGCAGATTCCTGGTCCTCCTGATTATCCTATTCTATGGCTGTCACCAAAATTCTTCCTGTTACTCAATTGTCAACCTTGAAGTTATCCTTGATTTTTTCTTCTCCCTCATATTATCTTACTTTTGTCACTTAGCTATCTCTGAATTATCTCTACTTTTTCCTATTTCCACTACCATTGTCTTAATTCAGTTCTTTAGCCTCCATCACCTGGATTATTGTGACTTAAAGGAATCAGTAACTGTTCCAGTTCATTCATTATATACTAAATATTCATGGAGCACCAACTCTGCTTCAGATTGTGAACAAAGTCTGAGAATAAAATAATGAAACCAACCCTATATCTATCTTTAAGATGAGAACTTTGCATGTGAAAACAATAACTAGGATTTACTGTTCACAGAATAGAAACCAGGCACTTTACATTTAGCATCACCAAACATCACATTGATTCTACAGGGTAGGCACTATTATAAATCTCTTTCTAAAGGGAGATTAAATAATGTTCTCTGTTTTAGAGATAACATTCAAACCATTGTCTGGCTCCAATGCTTTTTGCTTTTCCACTACACCTCTCAAATTCAATTTGCAATGCTTGCCTATGCCTTTGTAATTTTGAACAAACCATTCAGGCAGCTTGGCATAATTTTCATCTCACTGGTCAACTCACAAACTCTAATTTGTCCTACAAAGCTCAGCCTATGTGTCATGTGCACTAATTAGCCTTCCATGATTGTACCAGGAACATTTATATACATTTTTCTAAGTGTGCCCTGGCAATTTGAGCTTGTACCTAGAAGAAAAGATATCACACTATATTCCAATTTTGTTCTTGTCTCACTCTTAATACTGTGAACTCTAGGAAGGCAGAGGCATTTGCACACTTAATCCTATATCCTCTCGGCTAGTACGGAGTAGATCTTTAATGAATTATTCCAGCAGAGTTGGAGTCAAGTGAAGCTGTTCTGAAATTCCCTTAATCTGCTTTTTGCCCACTCTATTGTCTCTTTCTGATCTCATCTCCTGCCCCCTTTTCCTCACCTCACCCCAGCCAGCTACATTGGCTCTGTCATTCTTTCCCAAACATGCCAAACTCACTCCTGCCTCATTTGTGGCCACAATACTGGCTTTCCCCACTGCCTAGGATATGTTTTCCCCATTTTTTGATAGATTTTTCTTCATCACTCATTCAGATCTGTTCACGTGTCACCTTACTAGGAAAACTTTTCTGAAAACCCTATATATCACATCACACTCATGTCTGTCTCTTATTTCTATCTTGCTATAGTTTTATTCTAGCAATTTATTATCATCTGGCATGGAGAGAATTTATTTATTTATTTATTTGCTTGTTTTATTTTCTGCCTTTCCAACTAAAATGTAAGCCCCACTAAGCAGAGGGTTTGACTGTTTCGTTCACAGCTTATCTCTAAAATCTAGAATAGTGTCTTGCACCTTGCTGGCCCTCAGTAATATTTGTTCAATTAGTGTTGAATGAACATGCAAGATAGGCAGTGAATATATGTTGCAACATTCATAGTTTATATAGAATACCCCACTGCATCTATCTGTGGACATTATTGTGTTGTTATATGTTCAATTACCGTTTACAGATATTCCAGCATTTGCTTTCCCTGTTACATTCACTCACACTCCACAAGAGTCCTCCTAGAGGTGTAAACTCAGCTGTGAAGACCAAGAAAGCTTTCCTTCAAGACCATATGTGTATATCTTATGAGCCAAATGTTACTCAAAGGACTGGTTTAGTGGGTATTTTAGAGGAAATAAAATGTCAATAAAGACCATTGAGGAAACAGCTGAAGGCAAAGTCACAAATGCCCCTCACATTAGCCAGATATCATAACAGAAATAGCGTTTCCTTAAGAAGAGAGAAACATGGAAGGAAGACCTTTAAGCCTTATGCTACTTTCTGGTTTTTGCTTATCTTCCTACAAATATTGGTCTCAGACTGTAGGTCTAAAGTCCTTTAAGTGCAAACTTTCTGTGATTCCAAGGATATCCACATATTTCCCTCTATGTGTATGATTGGATCTTTCACATCTTCTTTAATGGAATAACTTTGTAATCTTAAATACTATAGTATTTATTACCTGCAACCAGACCAATACAATCATAAATAGCCATTGGGCTTTTTGTTACATTTTAGCTTGTGTCTTATTTACTTCACTAGATTGTGAACTCCAGGGGCAAAAAAATAAAGATAAAAAAAATAAAATTGTGTACTGACTCTCTAACAAACACAGGGATATTGCTGTGCCCCGTGTGCCTCATGTGATTTAATTGGTTCCTAATTCTACACGTGGCATAAAAGAGTGGGCAGAAGAGTTTATGATATAAGCTTGGGTTTACAATATATTGTTCAGGGAAAACCCACATATTACTGTTTTTAGAGGAAATATTTATAATAAAACATTTATTAGTTAATTCACCCATCACACTTAAGAAGTATATAAAATTCTTAGATTACATCCTTCAATCTTTTCTTGATTGTAAACAAGATTTCATGATCCATCATTTGTTTAAAATTATTTTTCAAGTCATAAAATTATTCAGATCTGCCATAACTGGAAGTTACCTGTTCAGTTTCACAGAACAGCTTTTCTACTAACCTTTCCGGGAAAATCAACCTGAACCTGGACTAGCCCTAAACAAGTGTCCTCCAGCACAAAGTCATCTACTATCTGACAAGTGTCTCACCCCTGATTCTTCTACAAGTGCAGGCCTCTAATAACTATATGGATAATCATCAACAAAATTCTTCACATTTTAGGCACTATTATCCATTGATTACTGGACCATAAATTGGAAATTAATTATGGGCTCTCATGTTTCTTTTGTTGGCTTTGTTAGATCAACTAAAGAGATGGGTTACTACTGGGCAATGCCATTTTATTCACCCCACTACAGTTAGCAGCATGTTGATGAGACTTTTTTTCAATTACAAAATGCAGAGCGAGATAAGAGAAATCTGAAGAAGGCTCCTTGCAATAAAACAAAAGGAATACATAAATTATTTGTGATGGATATGGTGCTAAAAGCATAGATGACTAGCCGACATCTGTAATTCTATCTCAAATGTATCTCATGATACAATGTAATGTTATGATGGAGAGACTTGAGAGAGAGAAATGGCAGAAATGGAGGAGAGAGAACTGGCCTTTCGTCCACGATAACTTCTCCTGGAGTAGAGTTCATTTGAGGAGGCTTTCCTCTAAAACGCAGCACCTACTCTTTGCAGCCAGAGCTGGAAAGTGCTGATCAAGCTGGATTGAAAGCATGCACACTGGCTGCTTTCTTCATATTCTTGAAAATGCTATTCATTTTACTCTCCACAAGCAATATGTTTCCTCTACTTGATTTATAAAGAAAATGTGAGTGACTGAAAATGCATGCATACTAAAAAAGAACTGAGTAAAATTAACTTTTTTTTTTTCTAATTTCAAAAAATCTTTTACACGGCATAAAAAATCCCTTGGAAATCTATGTTGTTTGTCAAGGGTGGATGTAGTTTTAAATGTTTCAAAACAGCTGTTTCCATCTTTTTTGTTAATAACAACAACAAAACACCATAATCATGGTGCCTTGATGAAACAGAGGCAAATCAGGTGAGAGTTACCATCACATCGCTTCTCGGCCTTTTGGCTAAGATCAAGTGGAGAGTTACCATCACTCTTTGCTTCCTTCAGTTACTCTTTCCTGTTGTACATGCACACCTGGGTAAACTGGGGGAGTTGCTAGAGATGCCAAGCAAAGGTCTTAGTTGCAAATAACATGTAAATTGACCTAATCTTTTGCTCGCCACTACTCAATTGCCCATGATGGACTTGGAAATTGACATTGTTATGGAATCAGTTTCATGAACATTTAGGTGAAAGTAAGGAGATCTGGAAATGTACCCTGCATTTTCCAGACTTGCTCACCATTCTTTGCATGACACTGGATTATGTTGGGAAGATAGTTTGTACTATAATGGCCATTTTTCATCCACATTGAAAAATATTTTACATGTGTGGAAAACAGTGTCACATAAGAAAAACAGTTACAACAGCAAAATATTCCATAAGCCATGACATACCAAGAGTAGAGCAGTGGGGCTGATCTACTGTAGGTGCAAGCAATAAGGGAAAAGAGTACATATTGAGAATTTGAAAACAATAAAGCTAACTAAAATCAGTCTTTACTTTTAGCATGCTAACAGTTCTAAACAATGTCAATGATAAAAATCCTGCTCCTTCCTTCAAATAATTTGGAAGGGGTGGTGGTGTAAGTTCTAAATAATTGGTTATACCCAGAATGGCCTGATTCCACTGTCCCACTGGTAAACCACTATTAAAATGGTAGCATTACTAGGTTACACTCTTGTTTTTCAACTTTGAAACTTTGATTGGTTGAGGCTAGTGCTTTTCAAACTTCAAGGTGCATACAAATCGTGGGTGTTAATATGTAATTTCTGATTTAGTAAGTCCACAGTGGAAACAAAATTCTACCTTTCTAACAAGCTTTCAGAAAACATTCACGCAGAAAATTAGTGAAGCAACTACTTAACATTCTCAAAAAGCAATGAAATAAAATAAAGGTCCCAATATTTTCAGTTTCTCAACTTTTTGAGTGGGAGCAAGGTATGTTACATTATTAGTTCCTCCAGACCAGATAATCTAATATTTTGCATTGGATTGTATTGTTATGAGATTTTTTCTTTTGGTTTTGTCTTCTTCTTAGGTCTATATTTCAATGTTTAATATATTCATCCCAAATTGTTGTGCATGTACCATTCTAGACACTATTCTGGGCTCTGAGTCTACATCAGTATCTGAAAGAGATTTTATTCCCTGTCCTTATAAAATGACATGTGTGTGTGTGTGTGTGTGTGTGTGTGTGTGTGTGTGTGTTGGGGGGAGTACAAACAGCAAGCAAGAGTTTAATAAAGGGAAAATTATGTCACATTTTAGTGGGTAATAATACTGTTTCATAACGCGAAGATACTTGGACGAGTGGTTGCAATTCCATTGTGGTGGTAGTTATGCTGACATTGTAGCAAAAGCTTGAAAAAAATGGAAGGAAATGATCTTAAGGCCTTCATCTGAGGCACACTCCATGAAGAGGTACTTTCCAGGGCACAGGCCTCGAGGCAAGCATGTATCTGGTATATTCCAAAACACGAAGAGCCCTGTACCTAGAGAAGAATGAAATATTGGGAAAGTAAACAGATGAGATCAGAGCCATAATGTGAGGCCAGGTCTTCTATGGCCATTTAAGATTTTGTAAGAATTCTGACATTTACTCTGAGAAAAATGGAGAATAATTGGAAAGACTTTAGCTAAATAATGACATGATCAAATATACATTTGAACAGGATTACTCTGGCTGCTTTTCATGATGGACTATTGGTGAACAGGTTTGTGCAGGAGATTATTACAATAACCCAGGCAAAAGGTGACCTCTTAAGAGGATTCTAATTTTGTTTGTGTATTTGAGAATGTTTTCTTTTGCATTAATTTTGTAACAGCAAAGATAATATTAAGGAGACCTACTTTTTGTCATCTGAAGTAGGAGATGTAATTGAATGACAAATCTTTGCAGATCTCATTGCTAGCATTGATAATAAGAAAATCAAAATCAAAATAGGATTGTTTCTAAAATACAGAGAACTATATATTGGTGCTATTAAAAGAGTAGCACTTTATTATAGATGGAATTTTAAACCAGTAACATTTGCAACAAAAATGTTTTTATGACATTACATAAAGCATTTTGAGTGTTCTTGTGTAGGATTTAGAAAGCTATTTGTATAACAGGGAAAATATGCTAAAGTAAAATTTAAAGCCTCGTTTTTAATCTTTAACTCTATTATAATACAGAAGTCACATCTCTTCTTTATACCTTAGTTCCTTGTCTGCCACACAGGGTAAAATGATACTTGTGCTATCTACACTTTTGCATGAAGATGTAGTGTTAACAAAATATAAGCAGATATAAATTACTTTGGGAAATTAATAAGAATTTAAATGTAGTTATTCATATAGTTAATTGATAATATATATGATTCCAATCAAATTTAATTACCATTTGTTTTTTCATTCTTTTGGTTTTTCCAATTTATTATCTGATATATGCCAGCTGTTCCATTATGTGTATGGAAGTAAAAATAAATAAACACTAATTTATCCAAAGAACCAGTTGGTAAAGATAGACAACAAACAGGTATTCATAATATAGTACTAATGCCAATAGTAATGTTAAACCTGAGTATGCTGATAGAACATGTAATATTGATAATTGTAAAGTACAGCATAAAGGAAGACTTTTCTATCTTGAATGATAAATAAGATTCAGAATTGTAAATAGGGACAAGGTGTAGTGGAGTGACAATCAAGACATTCCAGGCTGAACAAGTAGTCAGCATGGAGGCATAAAGGCATGTGAAGCCAGGGTGATACACTGAAGTGTGGAGTGGGGAGCATTTTGATATCTATGAAACTGGAGAGGTAGGCAAAGGACAGTTTTAATGGTCTCATGTGTCATTATAATAATCTTGGACTTCCTACTGAAAATAATCAAGAGACACTAGTGAAATGAGTGTGGATTAGGTGACGTCTGCTATTACAGGCAGGAAGACTAGAAAGCTTTCTAAGGCATTAAAATAAGTAATAGCTATAGCCTGAGTTTAAACCAACATGATGCATGTATGGAACAACACTGAATTCGAGAAAGTAGAATTTACAGGAATTGAGGACTGGATGTGGAAAGTAGAGGAGATTGAGCATAACATATAGGAATATTTTTGTATGCAATTGACGGAAAATACAGCTTACATTTCTAAAAGAAATAAAGGTTTCTCCTTCCAACATAATATGCCCAGCAGTATGGATTGTAGAAGCTCTACTGTGCCATTAAGGGACTAAATTTCTGTAGCCTTCTGCTTCATGATCCCTGCGGTGCTCCTTTTTTTTTTTTTTTTTTTTTCTTTTTCTCAGAGTCTGGCTGTGTTTCTAGGCTGGAGTGCAATGGCGTCATCCTCGGCTCACTGGAACGTCCCAGGTTCAAGCAATTCTCCTGCCTCAGCCTCCCGAGTAGCTGGGACTACAGGCATGTGCCACCACACCCAGCTAATTTTTGTATTTTTAGTAGAGGCGGGGTTTCACCATGTTGACCAGAATGGTCTTGATCTCTTGACCTTGTGATCCACCCACCTCAGCCTCCCAAAGTGCTAGGATTACAGGTGTGAGCCACCACGCCCAGCCTGTGCTTCCTTTTTGTTCTTGCTTATGGCCTCATAATCATAGGCTTCCTATATTCTGTGCCTCACATCATCCTTTCAGTCAGGAAGAAGGAGGGAGAGGGAAGGTGGCACCTTGAAAATCCTTTTAAATCTCATTGACCATAACTGTATCACATGGTCAACCAATATGGAAAAGGAGGCTGAGAAATCATGTATTTTTAAAGTCTGTATAGCCCTTAGAAGAGAGACAGGTAAGACAGTGGAGAATTGGACATGCAAACCTATAGTGTCTGTCACAGACACAGGAAAATGGATAATAATTGAAATGGAAGCTTTGAATGACATGTGAAACATAAGAAGAATGATTAGTCTTAACATAATATAGAACCTGTCCTTCATTGATGTAGAAGACGGTGATATGGGTGCAGATACAGTCTAAAGCAATTAAAGAAACCAAAAAACACATTGTAATATCCAGCTACTTTGAGTATCTACAATGTTTTATTGTCTATTAGTTATGTCATTGGTTAGAAAAAGGAATTAATGCAGTGATAATTCCTGGTTCTATCCTTGTTTTTATCTCTTTGTCTATACTTATAGTAAAGACATGCTGCTCTTAGCATAGAATATCAGGTAATACAATTTATCTTTACCTAATTACACATGTATAGAATATTCTTCTAATATATAGCACTTGACTTACATGAAATCAACTCTATGCAAATTGTTTCATAAAACACATAAAATGAATTTAGAGATGTGGAAAATATTTGCATTATGTAAAGAAAACAAAGCCACAAAAGAATACAAGTCAAATGCAGTGTGAATCATGTCCCCTGTTGATATGTAATGTGGTGGCTCTGAGCTCAACACACACAATGGCTTTTTCCCAGAGGAATAAGACCCTTGGTTTTAATTTCAAGAATTTCTTTGTTTCCTGTTGGCTCAGCTCATGTTGTTTGGTATTATTTGTGCTGTTCCTTTCTTTATTGCATGATAATTAGAAGGAAAAATCTGCTCTAACACATAAAATAGAGCATAGTATTTCTAATACAGTGTTTTCAGATAGCCATGAGTTATTCTAAAAATTTAGAGCTTGTTCTAATTTTTGTAACATAAAAGTGTGCAGTGATGTTGCTTGTGCCCACATGTGTAGGGAGGCGTGTTTCTGAAATGCACATCTCTGAGAATGTCTCCCAGTTACTCTCACATGTAACAAATGTTGCTTCTTTTCCAGTACTAAGGAATACTTAGGAAAGTGGATTCTATTCTGCACTGCAAAGAATCATACATGTTCTCAAAAACCTGAAAGAAAGGAGTTATAATCTCTGTACAGTGGATTTTTAAAAATGTATACAAAATTGATCTTACATGAATAGTTACCTTTAAAGAAGAAAGAAAAATATACACTTAGGGACTGCAAGCATACTAAAGGATAATCATTGGGAAAAAAGTATAGAAAATTAAAGGTAACGGAATTATTCCATTATGACTTTATTTTGCACTTAATATTCCTGATCTGCCATATACTGTTAGAAGTAAGTGCATAGCATCCTTTCTCATTATAAATATTTATATTTATCTCTATAAGTCACAACAGATATTTGGTTACAGATTTGAAGTTACATTATAAAGTTCATGAACAATCATGATTATTATTTTACATCATTAATTTAACAATATTTTTAGCTCTGCTTTGGATTAGGATACCTGGGAAAGAAGACTGTGATGGAGACTTTTGTGCAACAGTACCTGCTGAAAAAGGAAGGAAGCAAGATTGAACAGAGAGAGATGTGGCTGGGATGCAGTTACAACAGCCTCGGCTGGTCTTATATGCAGCTCTGGAGCTGTAATGGCCTTTCAGAGCTAACCGGAATTGGGGTGAAGTTGTATTACCTTTACATCCTCACCTCAATCGGTCTGTCATGGACAGGGAAGGAGGCATTGCCTTTGGTAACGTGTCTCTGTTAATCTGAGGGCTAGTTGTAAGAGGAAATATGCTGCACAGCCAATACTACCAGAACCTGTGGGGATGAGGACGTCATTCTGGGGTTGGATTCTGGGATCTGGGGTATGCACCACAGCATCTATAACAAGAACCATATATGGGCTATAATTCTTCTAGGTACTTAAGATAGTCAGTGAACAAAACCGACGTAGATACCTACCTTTATGCAATTTGCATTCTTATATACTTTTCACCTTTATTATTTTAAACATGTCCTTATTTAATGCAATTTGTCTTACTTTTTTGCATATTAACACCACAGCTTGCTAGCTTAATTAATTAATGTATTTGTGGTGTAAACGTTTTGTTTTTCTACTTCACAATCTGGGTTATATTGTTTGAGGCCTTTTTGTTTGTGTGTTTGTTTGTTTTGTTTCGATGGAGTCTAGCTCTGTCGCCCAGGCTGGACTGCAGTGGCGTGATCTTGGCTCAATGCAGCCTCCTCCTCCAGGTTTCAAGTGATTCTCTTGCCTTAGCCTCCTGAGTAGCTGGGATTACAGGCACCTGCTGCCACACCTGTCCGATTTTTATATTTTTAGTAGAGATGTGGTTTCACCACGTTGGCCAGGCTGGTCTTGAACTCCTGACATCAAGTGATACACCCCTCCTCAGCCTCCCAAAGGGCTGGGATTACAGGTGTGAGCCACCACACCTGAGTTTGAGGCCAGTTTTTCAAAAAACAACATGAGATAGGATTTGATTTTAAAAAGAAGATACAGCAAGTAGAGTTGCTTCATTGTTTAATTGATATTTTGTGTTATTGGAAATTTTATTTATTTATTTTTCTTAGTTTTATTTTCTTTTTTTGTATTCTTTGTAGTTTATAAAATATTTTATTTGTACTTATTATCTGTAAGATTTAGGAAGTCGAAGTCTTGCTCTTAATTCTATTTGTGACTGCCATTACATTTATAAAATTCAGATTTAAGCTTACATTTCTTTCATTTTTAAAGACCAATAAAATTAAGTAGTTTATGATAATTCCATTATCTTATCCTTTACCCCATCTTCAAGTAGTTGATAAATTAGTATCTGTTGATACACCTAGACTATGTTTGTACATTATTAAAAACACATATCTGATTTTACAAAATTTTGCTTGAATTTTTTTAGTAACCATATATAAAATTATTTCAATCATGTTATGTATTTCATACTTTTATGAGCACCTCCTCTGAGACAGGCATTGTGTCCATACTGAGGAAAAAACCCGTAGCAAAAGGAAAGGATAGTCTCACAGAGTTTGCAGTGTAATTAATTTTATTGCTACTTCTTACGTTTTTATATATTGTTTTGCCTTTTTAAATATATAGTTTTGACTCACTCCTGGGAAGGGCAAATATTTCTTTGTCCAGTTTACTTAAGAATTTAAATTTTAAAAACCTCATACTTCTGGGAATTCTCTGTTGCTTAGTAGGTCAAAACCAAGCCAAATCATTATAAAATTCCTAAATTATAATACAATGTTTTTATTAATAACACTCTATAAACTTTCTTTAATGTTTAGCATTACAGAGACAATGTCTCAGATCAGTCTTTTGCTCTTTTATTGGTAAACTATATTACTTCCTGATAGAACACTTGCAAGATATTCTTTTATATTTGGAATGACAATTAAACATATTGCAGTGAAGTATTTGATCTTTAAGAATAAAGGGATACTTGTAGACCAAGCTCACTATTTAATTCAGGAAAGTTTTCTTTAATTATATCTAATTTTTATTTTTGTTCCTATTACTCTATTTTTTTCACATCTTGTGCTAATCATCTTCGCTTACTATTTTAATTTTTTGTCATATTCTGTGGCATTTTGGAATGGTTTCTCACCATATCTCATATGTAATTTTACACAAGGTTAAACCTGATTCTTATCATCTTATATTGAAATTTTTATTTTATTATTTCATTTTGGGTTTTCCTACATGTTTTTTATCAAAAGCGTTTGTTTTCATTTTTGCATTTTAGTTTACTTACTTAGTATACCTCCCAATTCTGTTTTAGAGAATAAGCTTTTGGTGGAGTCAAGTGTTAGTAAAACTTTCTTTTACATCTTGCAGAAAAATTAATTACATAAATATGTTTTCTATCAATACATTATTTTATTTTCTTTATGTTGCATACTCTTTTGGGGAGTCTTACGATTTTTGTTTGTTTAGTCATTGTGAATAGAGGAAGATCTATTTAAAATACGATGGCTATGAATTCCCAATGCCTAACAGCTATTTGTCTAAAATAGTCAATTGATGAGTGTTTTTGACTAGTTGAATTAATTTTTGCATTGATTTTGGTTTAAAGTATCCAAAGAATGCCAGCTAATGATGCCAACAGAGATACATGATATTGCTACAATCTCTTCTCTAAAATGTTGAAGGAGGGGGCTAGAGTGGGTATCTACGATTAACACTAAAGAGAGTGGAAGAAATTTTCCTTCATTTATTTAACTTGCTTAGTCAACAGTGTGTTTCTATCATTAGGCAGACTTTTGTGTCAACATTGGAGCATCCATCCACACAGAATGAAATTTTTTGGACAGTCAATGCTTAAATAATTAGGTTTAATTGATGGAATTTATCATTTATAAGTAAATAAAAAATAATGTCATTAAAAAGAATACTCTAGAAACCAAATTACGGAAATATTCCCATATGCATTTACTTAATATTTTGGTCCAAGAGATTATTTATCATTAATGATACACTAGCACGCAAGAGAGTAGATGATATTGAAATTTGATTGCAGACTTCTAATTACATAAATGCTTTGGAAGATCTCTGTTTAATTTAGAATAGTCAGAAAACAAATGATTGATTATCTCTTTTGTCCCTAGCCCAGTCTACTCATTCTTGAAATTGTGTTCAAGAATTTTCCATAATGGTTGAACTAGTTTACAATCCCACCAACAGTGTAAAGGTGTTCCTATTCCCACTTGGACTCGGAAAGGGGAACATCACACACCGGGGCCTATCACGGGGAGGGGGGAGGGATTGCATTGGGAGTTATACCTGATGTAAATGACGAGTTGATGGGTGCTGACGAGTTGATGGGTGCTGACGAGTTGATGGGTGCAGCACACCAACATGGCACAAGTATACATATGTAACAAACCTGCACGTTATGCACATGTACCCTAGAACTTAAAGTATAATAATAATAAAATAATAATAATAATAATTAAATATATATTATATATAGTATTTTCAAATGTGCAATTAAATATATATTATATATAGTATTTTCAAATGTGCTTTTCATTCTCCACTTCCCTTGCAACAACTCTCATTCAAGGTCTGATTACTTTATAATTAGAGTATTTTGTTTGTTGGAAATTTTTACCCTTCTACCTGGTTCTCCATTCTTTCCACTTTCTACACTGTCAACAGATTCACTTTTCTAAAAGTATTTTGATTGTATAGAATTCTACTCACAAGTCTTTGGTAATTCTCTTTTTCCTTAATATAAATTTAGTCCTCTGTGTTGATACAATTTCTGTCACTCTCTGTTGTTGATCTGTTTCAGATGGAATAGTAACTCTGTCTCTTCCTAATATAAATAATTCAGATTTTCCTCAATATAATTTTAAAAATAGTACCTTTGCTCTCCCTTTCTCCACTTTCTGCCACTTCTAGGAGTACTTCTTCCACTTTTCCCAATGGATGTGAAGCATCACTACCTGATTTAATTCTTGGATCTTTCATATATCTTATCATCTTACTTTCCTTTTTCTCACATTTTCAATTTGTGTCAATTTAAATTTCACCTCTTGCATCAAGCATTCTCTACCATGTATATGTGAGCTGTCCTTTCTCTACTTTCTAAAAATGGTTTATTGCCAATGGACATCAATTTATGGTTACTTGTCAAATATTATATTAAATTATTATTAGTTGAATGCTTTATTTTCTCCTTAAGCAGAGTAAGTTCCTAGCTGACAGGGATATATGTGATATTATTTATATCTGTTACTATTGAAAATTAGATGTTACATACAGTAGTTTTCTCAATAAATATATACTACATAAAATCATGCATTAATGAGGTTTTCAATTATATTTTACAAATAATCATTATAAAATGATAATTAAAACATTTAAATAAGAAAAAAGCTTTAATAACATTTCACATTAAATAAGAATATATTTTAGTCCAGGCTCAGTGGTTCACATCTGTGATCCCAGCACTTTGGGAGGCCAAGGTGGGCATATCACCTAAGGTCAGGCGTTCAAGACCCAGCCTGGTCAGCATGGCGAAACTCCGTATCTACTAAAAAATACAAAAATTAGCTGGTAGTGGTGGCAGGTGCCTGTAATCCCAGCTACTTGGGTGGCTGAAGCAGGGAGAATTGCCTGGACCAGGAGGCGGAGGTTGCAGTGAGCTGAGATCGTGCCCCTGCACTCCAGCCTGGGTGACAGAGAGAGACTCCGTCTCAAAAAAGTTTTGTTTAAAAAAAGGATAATGTATTTTAAACAACTTTCCAATTGTTACTTCTGTATTTGTTAGCATAACATTAGCTGCTAAAATAGACTCCAAATTTTCAGAGATCTAACACAACAGTATTTCTATTTCTTGCCTACATGACATTCCAATGCAGCATTACTCATAATTTGGGGTAGAACTGGAAGGAGGAAGGACTTTACTCCGTGTGGTTTTCAGTGAGACAGGCTGATTAATATAGCTATTTTCAACACAGGGCTTCTAAAGTTTCATTGGACACTGACTTCTCTAGAAGAGGGAAAAAATTGGAAGAACAAAACTTGGAGGCGATTTTTTGAGTCAAACCTAGAAGGGCTGCACAGAAATTCTCACATTCCACTGCCTTAGGCTCAATTACATGGCTACGTTCTTCTGCTCCTGTTGCTGCAAGATAATCTAAGAACACTGTATTTGTTTCATTTTGTTTTAGTAGTTTTTCAACTTATTATAGGTCTTTGATTTATGGAAAATGTTTTATCCTTTATACTTCAAGAATTATGTATTTATGAGTATCTTTAAACTGTTCCACAAATTTTAAATAGAATGAAGCAGTTCTGTGGACTTTTGCTAAAATAGGTTTGTTTTTATGTAGAGTTGGTTACTGAAGGGTTTAAAATGCATAAGCTCCCATTTGCATTTAGCCTATCTCTCTAGGAATCAGTCTGAAAACTCCATAAATAGCCAATGCCTTTCTATACTGTGTGGGGTCTCTTTCGTCCCCAAAAAATTATTTTCCCATCCTACTCTAGCTTTATAAGCCCTCCTAA
>NW_016805361.1:59248-74132 GCF_001698545.2 Rhinopithecus bieti
AATGCAGAAATCACCTGTCTTCTGTGTTGCTTGCGCTGGGAGCTGGAGACTAGAGCTGTTCCTATTCAGCCATCTTGCTCCACCCCCTGGTTTCTTAAGAAAAGGAAGCTGAAAGTACAAAGGGAACTAACACCTAAGAACACTTCATTTGCTTTTACAAAGGTGATTTGATATGCTTGGCAAATAGAATGAGATGAATTTTATTTTATTAGGCTTTTGACTAATCAAAGCTCACCAAAAACAAAGCCTCATTCAACAACAAAGGAGGTCTATTTGTTATGCAACACTGTCCTCCACACACAATTAGAGACAACTGATGGACATGGTTGATATTCACTCTTCACAACAAACATAAGTGAATCTTATTTGAATCTTTCAGATAACTGAGGTACTCCAATTTTAGGTTGAGACTTTTCAAGAGGAAGTCTAAATTAAACCAAAGAAGATTAGGTGAGGCAGATTTGACCAGAGTTTGTCTATGGTCAGAAGAAAAATTAATAATATTTGAGGATGCTTAAAGATACCACCATATAACTTCTTTTTGTATAAAATTACATGACTATCCATAACAAGCTAAACATTCTAATGGTTTGTTTTATTATTAAGTTTAGGGCTCAATATGATAATTTTAGTATTCTTTACCTCCTAACTTTACATATAAAAATCAGTAAAATCTACAGACCTATAGGATCAGGTATGTTGTCCAAATCCTGGCTTTACAGATTACAGGCTGCATGTTTTTAGTCAAAATACTCAGGCTTTACCAACCTCAGTTTTCCAATCTGGAAAATAGGAATAACGCATTCATTAGTAGCATTACTATTGAGAGGAGCAGAAGGCAGCCACATGCCTAGGAAGATAGAAGCAAGTCCCCAGTGAAACCTCACCTTCAAGCTGAAGACAATTTAAAGCCTGAAAGCTAAGTGACAAGTTCCATCCTGGAATCGGTTTGAGAACTTGTCTTCCCATTTGGCATCATTTCCTCTGATTGATCTCCATCCTTCACCTATTTTACATGTATCTACCCTTTCCTAATTGTTTTTCTACACTGTCATGCACACCTTTGAGTGGTGACTTCACTTAAAACTTTTTTGCATAGTTATACGCCAATCAGCATGCACTCCCCATTCTGAGTCCATAAAGGGCCCCAGACCCAGCCACAATGGGAACTGTTCCATCCTTCCGGTAGGAAAACCACTGCCCTGCCCCTCCCTGGCATCCCTTCCCTGCTAAGAGTTTTCCTTTCGCTTAACAAATTCTACTCCACTCACTCTCCAGTGTCTGCATGCCTAGTTCTTCCTGGTAGTGAAATAAGAACTCAGACCTAGCTGAGCTAAGGAGCACAAAGACCACAACATTATGTGAATTAAATGAATTAGAATACATAGTGTTTAGAACCATACCTGTTTCATAATACATACTCTATTAATGTTAACTGATGCTGGTTGTCAGTTAACTTTAATATAACTTTTCAATTATATTTTATTCTAACTTCCTGGACAGTGAATTAATGGCCCTCCTTTTTGACTGGGATTTACGTCTTCTTCTTTCTTTAATGTACAGATATTGACCTCCAGCAGTTAGGTGACTAATTTACCAGCCACCTAATTCTATCCCTGCCTTCATCACTATTCCTAAGTACCTTCCCTTGAATTATCAGAAATAAAAAATTCTAAGTTTAAATCTGAAATGGTATTTTTGAAAGGGAAATTTTAAAAAATCAGTTGATGAAGTAACCTTTTGCCATGTACACTGATTGAGTACAGAATCAGGCTTGTGGGGAAGAGTGAAGCAATTTTTCAGGGAAAAGAGACAAGAAGAACAAGAGAGAAAATTCTCTGAATTTTTATGAGCTTTAATGTCCTACTTCCTAGTTTATATATGAAGTTGGGTTACAATTTCCCTGTTTTTCCCCAAATAAAATAAGTTGAATATTTGGTTTCTGTAATATGCAAAATAAGAGCTGTAACTATGCTACGATGAGCCAGTAAGCTTGAGTAAATGGGTTAAATGAAGGTTCTTCTCAGAGCATTTAATAGTCTAATATTATTTTATAAGTCTCAAGAAGTACAATTAGCCTTGCAGTTTATCCCAAACATAATTGTCCACAGAATTTTATTTTCCCCTTCAAAGAACATCACCAAAGGAACAATGGTCCTCGGCATGACCTCCGTTAACATTGTTATATAAAGAATATATTTCCGATATTTCTCTTTGACATTCCTTTAAGAACTATGCTACGGTTCTAGACAGATAAAGTTTTTCAGAATGTCTACCATGCCTTCTGGGAAAATCTGACTCCAATCTATCCTCTGACACCTAAGCAATAATGTGCTGTGCTTCAAGACTCTGGCACCAGGGCTGTCAAATCACAGACTGGCTAGTGGATGCACTGCCTAGCAGGCTGCGCAAATTAAATGATTTGAAACAGCATCCACTCTCTCTGGAATTCAAACTAGAAAGTACCAATTTAATTGTTGTAGACTAAAAGATTCAGAGCTAAGGACACCTTGGGAAAGATTTGCAGCCACTGGAGTGATTGCATGTTGATCTTCAACTACTGGCTTTTCTGTTCAGGCCCTCTGTCCAGGAATTGCCCACCCCACCTCAAGGGTGTGTTTCTAGCAGTCATGCTTCACTGGAAAGTCTTACTTCTATGATCGTGTTTGCAATTGTGTATTTTCTTCTGAGATGGAATTGGAACTGAGAAAAAGGCAAGTTCTTCATACTGGTTGGCTTTGAAGGTGTGCTTACGAACTCTGGGTGGAAATATTTCATCATGCAGAATAGGGAACAGAGAAATCTGGACTACAGAGAGGGAGAGAGAATAAAGGAAACACACAATGAGAATCAAAGATGAATACTCAAGGCAAAATACTCCTTGTTCTTTTCTTGAAAACCAGCTACATTCTTGTCCTTGAGATCTTACCTGTGTATACCATTAACATCTCTTCTCCTCTTAAAATTGAACTGTTTTCAGTGGGATCTTGTTATATGCAACCAAGAATCTTAATATAAAAATCACAGGGTTTCTTTGGTAGGGAACAGAGACTATAAGTAAGAAAAAGCTGGAGATAATGAGCGGAAAATGGAAAATTATTGGTATCTAGAAGAGAATGGAGAGTTTGCATCCAAAAGCAGGAATACCCTGAGAAACCCCATGTAGCCGAAGAGTAAGTTAGGATAACTGCTCCTCTGAGCTGCCTCATTCTATCGAATGTTCCAATTCCAGTTCAGAGGTTTTCCTAAAATTCTTGCTACTGCTTTCTTTTGGTAATTTTAGATAAGAACTGTTTTAAACAAAGCAAAGCGATTAACTGAAAAGCTTTCAATTGCAGAGCAACTGAAGTGGAGGAAAGCAAGCATTCAAATGCATAGATGCCCTTCAATTTGCCTGTGTCCATCTACCAAATTGGATAAAGAAACCATAATAGCATGCATGCTTGATTAGCAGATCAGTAAATATTATGCTCAGATATACTCTGGGCTAGGCATGCCACAAAATGTGTGAATATCCTTATAAGGAGAAACATTTTCAGATTAAGATAAAAGAAACATACAATGTGTTATTTCACATCTAGCTCACTAGGGATTCATTTTATGTACTTGTTTCTCAGTTTCTGCCAAGTAAAAGTGTGACTACCACTATCAACTTCCTCTGGTGTTAGCAATCGATAAATAATGAAAAGTTTCAAAGGAATCTGAATTACTTTACCAAGAAAGTCTTTATTAATAAATAAGAAAAGCATAGAAATTTTAAATTAGCTATAACTTTTTTATTTCATATAAGGTTAGCATTTTAAAATGTCAGTTACCTGACAAGAGAATAAAGCTCTGTATCTGAGGGCACAGATAATTACACCCAATTGTGTTAAAACACAAAGCTAATTAGATTTCTTGTTGTTGCAATATCTATTTTGCTTCTTCTCTCTATTTTTTTTTTACTCTCCATCTCCATCGTCAGTTTAAAGTTTACCAAGAAGGAAACCTTCATTTATTGGTGGAATTGCTTGAAATGAGCTATGCAGTGAGACTCACTTTATCTGGGTTCAGTATTTTATAAAGAATTTACAAAAATATTGAAGCATCGCCCCCACCACACCCTCACACACAATCATTGGTGCACAAATCAATTGGTTTTTACAAATTGAGCATACTTATGTAACTACAACCCAGATCAAAGACATGATATTACTCCTCAAACTCCCTAATTGTCCTCTTTCAGGTACAATTTATGCTAGTCTACAGAGTTAGTCACTATCTTAACTAAATACCATAGATTAAATTTGTCTGGTTTGTTTTTATAGAAATGCAGTCATATAGTATGTACTACTTTGGGTCTGGCTTCTTTCCATCAATATCATGTTTGTTAGATTCATCTGTGTTCTTGCATGTGGTTGCAGTTTGCTCATTTTCATTATGGCATACTTCCTCATGTTAACATCCCACAATTTATTTCTTCACCTACTGATGATGGGCACCTCCTTCATTCAGGTTTTAAATCCATAAGGCTGTTTAAATTTTGTTATTATTTTCACAGAAGCCAGAATTTTATGTTTCAGCTCTAGCTAATACTTCTCAAAATTTCTGAGCGGCTAAACAATGGACCATCACCTTGTAGAATACTGACTAAATTTGGTAGAGATGGAGATATTTATTGTGCATACTTCAGGACAAGTTTACCAACCACTTCATTAGGGCTGCCTGTTTATTTCATTCTAAAACAAAACAAAACAAGCAAAATATCTTTGGAATTAAAGGTTTAATTTAAAAATTGTTGGGTTTACATTTAAAAAATGTTAGTGTGCATTTTGTTAATCCAGAGATTTGGATTTCTTTCAAAGAATAGCTACTTTTCACCTTCTGGGATGAAGCATTTGATCTGTCTTAAGTTTGTGTATCTCAGAGTGTTTCTTCAGCAACTAAGTCATCTCCTTATTACTACCTACGTTTCATGGGCTGCCTTTCTGCTCCAAAGTACACTACTGGAAACTAAGTACTGGGTACTCTCCAAGCTGTTGCCACCTCTGTACTTGTGAGAAGAAACTTTGGTTACGGTTCCCTTTCCCTACCACATAGTTCTTCAGGCAATTCTCTTCAACAATTATTGAAGATCTCCTCATGGCCAAAAGTAGTACAATTTTAAAGAGAAATTACAACGTATAAGGAAAATTTACAATTTGAAGAGGAAAGGCTAGGTATTAAAATGATTAGGAAAGTGTGGTCTTTAGACCTGATCTTAATCAGGCTACTAGGATGTGAAACCACATTCAATGTTAGGAAAGTAATTTTACCTTTCTGCACCCTAGATTCTTTCAGACAGCAATTCCTGCTTACAGAGGAAGGCAATTGAAGGTTAATCCTTCATCAAGAGATTTCTCCCAGGTGTCCCTGCTCTTGATGGGACATGCCAGTCTTCATTTCCCTATATTCTTTCTTGTGCAAATGTTTCTTCATCAGTTTATTTCCAGAATATTTACCTACTCTAGCCTCATAGAAAATCAGCACCACTGTCAACTAACCCTAACCTGGCCCACACAGAGGGCCTTGCTCCCTAGGTGCATTCAAACCCCTGATATGTTGTTCAGTTGTGATCCACGAAGATTTTCTGAATGTAGTTACCTTTCTGAAGGAGTTGCCTTTAAAATTACCTGGAAGGCCAATGATATACTAAGAGTGGAATGTGGCATCCAGGTTCCAGTGACCGATGCCTGGGCCAAGGGTGGCTGGGATATCTTGCTGGATTCCACTGTTGGTAGTACCATCAATATGTACTTTAAATTAATTATTTCCTTAACTGATTGTTATTCTGTTAAGTGAAGCATGTGCAGTCTCCAAACACACATCTCCTTTGGCATAGTTTGTATAATTTCAATTCATTTATAAAATGAAATAGGTCCTCTTTTTGCAAAGTGATCCATACCTTCCTTTGAGCCAGTAATCCTCATTTATTGAAAAATAATATAGTATTTTCTGTTTTAAGATACAGGTGTCTACCAGAATAAGAAAAGTACCAAATTATGCCTCTCATTGTTCTACAGAAAGATGATTAGACTCTTATTTTTAAAGTTTTGCACTTTTCCTTGGTTGCCAATTCTTCACGTTGCATTTTAGACTATATTAATATTAATCCCTTACATTATTTAATCTTTCAAATGTTGATGCTCTGAATAGCCATAAAAGTTGGAAATTATGTATCATATCAATAATTTTATGTACTAATCCCATATGCAAAGCAAGTGCTCAATCCCCATTGGTTGATTGACCTATTCAATTTCATTTTCTCACCAATTCATCAAAAGACATAAAGTTATCTTAGGGTATGATTTTACAAAAATACTAAAGGATTAATAATGAAGTTACAGTTTAATGGTATAAAATGGTAAATATGCAACTTTAAAATTTTTATTCTAGGCCGGGCGCGGTGGCTCAAGCCTGTAATCCCAGCACTTTGGGAGGCCGAGACGGGCGGATCACGAGGTCAGGAGATCGAGGCCATCCTGGCTAACACGGTGAAATCCCGTCTCTACTAAAAATACAAAAAACTAGCCGGGCAAGGTGGCGGGCGCCTGTAGTCCCAGCTACTCGGGAGGCTGAGGCGGGAGAATGAGGTAAACCCGGGAGGCGGAGCTTGCAGTGAGCTGAGATCCGGCCACTGCACTCCAGCCTGGGCAACAGAGCGAGATTATGTCTCAAAAACAAAACAAAACAAAAAAAAAAAAAAAAAAAAAAAAACTTTTATTCTAATATTAATCTTACTTGTTGGTTATTAGATGAAACTATAAACAGGTAAATGATCTTTAATGCATACAGTAGTCTCCCCTCTGGATCAGGCATAGAAATAGTTTCACAGAACACCCTGAGCAATACGCACTATTTTATCTCAAAGTATCTACCCTGAGTAGTTGTAGCTGAGTTTTCTGTACCTCTGTGGTTGTCTCAGAGGTATAGAAAAATTAGAAGGCATGATTCCTTATGTCAACAACATGAAACATGACTGAGGGACAAATCATCATATTAATTCATTACGTGAATCTATATGATATAAGCCTGGGCAATAAAGCACTGTATTTGCTGGAGGAATAAAGAAGTTTCAAAATGTAGATGGAGCTTTAGTTGAGAATTGAGTGTTGAAGAATAACTAATTTTCTGGGTGAGTGGGTGGAAGAGTGCATTCTAGGCAGAGGAAACAGAATACAGGAAGGCATAAGGCATAAGACGACATGGCGTTCTGGACTACGTGAAATTCACTGATACTACTCATTACTATAGACGTAATTCCCTAATGCTCACTATATGGCTTCTTAGATTTATAGACTCAAAGATTAAATTCTGATGACAGTAAGAAGCTTCAGTTTGGACTGATTCTTAGTAATACCTAGGAAGTAATATAACTCAATGTAACATTTAGAAAGTAAATTTGGGCTTATACGTTGTTAGCATAATAGATAATAATACTATAATCTCATTTGGCTAGCTAACTTTGAAATTATTCTCTATCAGATCATAATGTTGAAAGGAATTACTGAGTATACAGGCACCCTTATCTGCACAACAGAAAGCAGGTTTGGTTCTAACCCTGAGAGAGAAGGGGTTTGCAAACCTAGTTGTCAGGGCCCAACTAAATCTGCTGGTAATAATCAAATGTCTCTATCTTTCAAGGGTCTGTTCTTCATGGCAGAGGCTGGTGATGAGAGCATGATACCATGAATGTGTTAACACGTAATGTGCTTACTCTAGTTACGGTGGGCTATATTTTGTGCAGAAAATCTAATCTCAAGTCCCATCAGCTTATGATAATAGAGTCTTACCTGGCATTGGTGATAGATATATATTAAGTATAACTTATCTGATAGCTTCCAAACTATGTCTCAGTCCTGGGATACCCATGAAATATTGTCTTCCTTATGCATCACTAAACAAAATTCCATTAGTTGAAGTTGACTATCTGAGTCTTGATTTCTTGTAACTCAAAGAAGCCAACACAATAAACATAGTCAAGTTTCATTCATGAAGAGTAAGTGGCTGTTTCTGTAACTGGGACTTGTCTCAATGCCAAGAGGCAAGGTACAGCAAGAATAGCTCCTGCCCTACTCTCATTTAAGAAATAGTATTTCTAAGGTTAATGGGTTTAAATGACTCCATCACAAACTCTGGAATATGTAGTAGGCAGGCAAGAGCATAAACTCATTTCATACATCTCAGTCATTACATCATATTAACAGTCATTTTCAAGCTTCTATTACTGTTCTTAGCATTGCTGTTATTATTTCTTGCTGTTTTGTTGTTATTGCATTATTATTATATTTATGGATCATTTTTATGTGCCAAGACCAGTGCTTTAGATGTTTTATTTTAATTTTTACAACAAAATTAGGAAGTAAGATGGTTACTGGATTTTTACTATTTTAGATTCTGTGCCGTATGGTTGTTGAAGGTAAATTAAAATATTTCTAACTTTAACTTCTTGTCCAAAAACAATTCTTTCTCATTCCTTTTGATAATTTTCTCCCACTTAATAGTTAAACAGCCTAATGTTTTAGAAAAAATATCAAGTGTTTCAATAATTTCTTTATATATTGTATAAAACATTTTGGCAAAACTACTTCCGCCTCATTAGGAATTCTTTTAAGGAGTCTTAGATAACACAAGTACAAAACTGGATCAATGATATGGTTTTAATATCCTTTTCCCAAAAGGTATTGAAAGTACTAATCCATCACCAATTCTCATTTGCCAACCTCAGTAACTTAATTTCCCACTCCAACTTAGAATCGTTTAATTTCTTTCTTCATTGATCCCTTGTTCTTAAGGAAAATGGATTTAACATCACTGGGAGGTAGGTTTTATATATTTTAATTGCTTTTATTAAGTATTTACAACTTTAACTTTTTCCATTCTGTACATAAAATAAGCTTTTATTCTTTCATGTCTTGTGTTTCCTTTATTTCATGGAACTCATTTTCATTTTATTTTTCTTCTCCATTTTCCTAGTTAAGCCAAAATCTACAGCAAATACACACAAACATACTAATATACATGTGGGTTATGTTATAGTTTTGTCCTACATCTTAACTCTTATTGAAATAAACTATTTTTTCTTTTAAGTTGAAACATCTTTTATTCTTTTCAGTGTATATGGTCAATTTATCACAGCCTGACTTTACTTGTCTTCAAGGTTGATCTTTATAAAGTTATAAAATTTGTTTGGTGCTAACTAGTTTGCAGTTTTGATTTCTAGATTACTACATGCCAAATTTAATCATAATGCTGTCAGCTGGCTGAATGGCTGAACTCCATTTTTCTACTTCACTGATTTTTTTCCTTCATTCTAGCGTTAAGTCATCACTCCCTTTAGGGGACTTGACAGAATAATTCCAGAAGGAAGCATTTGCCTAAGTCATTATTTTTGTATTTGTTTCATGATGTGCCTGAAATAGTTTAAAATTAGTGTTTATTTGATTTTGTTGTTTATATTTTTGTGTTTATACCTTTTCATATTTTGCTTGGCCTAATTGTATAAAATTATTTAGATAAAATAGGAAATCTTTAGGAAAGTTTTTAATATATTTAAAATCTCCGTCTTACCTATTGGCATTGAGGAATGTGATTTGGGAATCATTTAAGAGATTTGTGGATTATTAAATTGAATTTGCTTTAAAATATTGAATATTAGGGGAAGCATAATCATGTATTTATTGTAATTCTGTAGACATTTTAAAATAATATTACCAAATAATGTTTACTACTGAATTATGAAGAAACTTTTGCTGACATAAGAGCTGCAGGTATTGTAATTTGTCTTTCATTAAATAATTGAAAGTGAAAGAAGGAAAATTCCTATTTACTGGCTTTGCAGAAAATGTGAATGTTTGTGTGTACATGTGATGCATGTGGTTAATTACATGCAAATACACTGAAGAAGCTGAAAGGGGGCTGATGATTCTCCTTACCCGGTCAGTAAACACAATCAGATGTACAGTGTATCTAGATGCTCAGCTGACTGTATGATTCTACTGGGAGGAATACCGAAAAAAAATGTGTGGTGAGAGGTTTCTGATACAGCAGTGGCAATAGAGGTGAGAGTCTGGTAGCCTAGCAACCCGTCTTTGGTAGTGAAGGTATTTGTGGTAGTGACTTTACACTGTTCCTGAGTAATGATCTGTTGTATACTAAACTGTCTACCTTCTTTAATCTCCTGACCATTTGTTTCCAGCCTTTTTGTTGGTTCTGTGAACTACACAAAGCCTTCTAATAAATCCTTTTCTACCTAGATAACCAGAGTTAGTTTTGGCTGTTTTCCCATCAAAACTTTTGATTAGTAATTCCATTGCCCTGCTTGCTACATTTATAAACAACCTTCTGAATGCTCCTCTTCTTTGCTTTTGTAGACTGGCCTGAGATCTTATTTTTATCCGCTTCTTTGTTGTAGCTGCCTGTGCCACATGTTCTAATTGCATAACCTATCTGTTTTATTTTGTTTTGTTTTTAAATTCTCTTTTATTTTCAGGAGCATAAGATTTTAGTCATGCACACAGATATCCACAATAAATACCAGATTTCTCAGATTCTATTATATCTAAGAGTGATGATGTAATTAAGTTGTGGCCAATGAGATGTGGATGGAAGTGATGTTTACAACTTACTATTCCTTCCCATAATAGGGAGGATGGCATTTCGCTTTCTGTTTTCCCTTTTTCCACTTGCTGAAATGCAGGTATGGTTATGAATCATCTTGGAAATGTGTGGGAGACTAACATCCCAAGGATAATAGACCAGCCATTCTAGTAATTCTTGGACTTATCAAATTAGCAGATAAAAGTTATCATAGCTTCTCAAGTTTTGAAGTGATAGAAATATCTCTTTGAATTAGAAGGAGAGATCATAAATGATACACAACCTTACCAAAAGTTATGACACAACCTCTTACCTCTCGTAAAGACTTTTAACACTTTTCTTAAGGTTTTGGGTGAGCAGAGGCGTAGTTCTTACTGAAACAAGGAAAATCATTTTCTTGGAATATCATTTTTAAGGAATATCATCACCCTCATCATTCTTTTAACCTGTATTTTAATCCTACCACGTTTACCCATGCCCTTATGTGCTTCAGGATGGCAGTCTTCAACCATCCTTCAGATTCTGTGCTTCACTTTGTGGTTTTCTTTTCAGTAGTCCTACTCTTGAAAAATGTTGCATACCTGCTTTATTTTGAAAACTGGTCTGTTCTCCAAATACTTTCATACTTACACACATTTGCTGCCTATTTCTTTTGGAGAGTTCCATACATATTTCCTTATCCTCTTGGCATTATTATACACCTTCCTATATGTTTTCATTTAGTACTGCCTATCTTTTCCTTTTAGAGGACAAGGTACTAAATGAAAGGAGTCTAAAATTTGTAAGGTATCAAGAATTCCACAAGACTTTAAATAGTCCTGGCAAACACACACATAAATCTGATATTATTTACTCCCCCACTCATACCAACTACATATTTGAACATATTTCAAGTATTTAATTTCCTAGGATGAGCAGCAGGATAACTATAATAATAGTAACCCATATATCTGTGTTGGGAGGAATGTGGGCCCACTGATAATTCTAGTAGGTTCTTTGATGGCTAAGAATCACTGAGATTGTCTTCTCAGTACCACTAGCAGGTAACTTCCCCAGTTGATATGTGTCTGTTCTGAGTTTTTGGCCAGATTATTGATAAGAATCATGGAGACGGCAAAGTTTTTAGGACTTAATTATAAGGCCCACTCATTATTACTACAATCGGGTGCTGGTGATTTTTTCAATATTATGTACATAAATTGTAGTGGTTCTGATCACATCCATGCTGATGGAGGAGATGGTACATATCGACACCTGTGTTCTGTTGAAAATGAAAAGCCACTTTTTAACAGGAAACAATCCTATTTAATTCAGGTAAAAATGTTTTCTGAATATTTAAGAATCATTATCTAATGAACATTGAACAATGAAAAGCTATGACAGTTAAAAATGCAGTTATTTTGGTGACAGTCTCTGATGAAGTTTGAATGTGGCAGACAGGATTAATTTTTCAGGATAATGGTTAGCATGGATAATTCATAATGAGTTTAACAATTCAGAGCTCAAAGCTGTTAAATAATTGCAACTGGATTGCCTATTGGCTTTACTAGAATCTAAAAGGTACCGTTAATGTACTTAATATTTTGCTGAAACATAATTCAGTCTCAATGACTTTGAAGGGGGCATTAATAGTTTTCTGAAAATGTAACCTTGAAAATTAAATCCATTATATATTTCCAAGATTATGGATTAAACTACTCTGTCAAATAAGTCATTACATTAGCATAATGAGGCACGAGGGGAGATATAAGTGAGACACAGCAAGTAAAAGGTACTTTGTACCACAATTTGCCTACATTTAACCAAAATGACCTTTAAAAGCACAGCTGAAGGGTCAGGTTTATCATCACTTTTCCAGCCTTCAAGTAATATATTTCTGTTTAGCAGAACAATTTGCTGAAAATTGCTGTGGTAAGAACTATGCTTAGTCCAGCTCCCTACCTACAATGTACAGGATCTCAGTGAAAGCAGCCTCCAAGTATAGAAGTCGCCAGCCATCATTTCCCTGAAGCAAATCTGAAGTGCACACAGCTATCACTTTTCCCTGAAAAAAAGCAGAGAAGTCATTAAAAATGTATTCTGGAACACACATATGTGGAAAAAGAAAGTAGCAAAATGTTAAAATTCTAAAGGAAGTAGTATATATGGTGTAAATATGTCTGTTGCACTGAAGCTGGCAATTGATTGAAACTATAGCTTAAAGTTATCAAGTGCATTTTTCATTTCTTGTATTTGAAGTAGAATTTTTACTTTTCCCTAATGGCCTGGATATCCTTTGACTTGATAAATTATCCTCACTTCAAAGACAGCTGAGGGAAATAATGTCCCACAGAGTGTCTGACCCACAGTGGTCTTCAGTAAATATTTGTTGAGTGAATATTGAATACATGACCACCGATTCACTTGAAAAGGAGGCCCTCATGTTCACATATGGTATTGGTTAAACAATTGAATGACAGAATCCTCCTGGACAACAATTTAAAATTCTGTCTTTGATTTTCTCATTCCGAAAAAGTGATATTAATAGTATCTTTTTCTCTGTTTGGTAGCTCTAGTCAGCTATGCTTGTCAAAACGTCAGTTTCTTTGCTGTGTCAGTGACTTTTAAGAAAGGACAAAATTGAAACTGATTCAGCACACTGTAATGGTGTTGATGATAGGGATAAAAGAGATCCAGTGAAGCTGTTCTCCTTGACCTTTACTGGCTGTTTCTTCAGTTACGAGATAGTCACTATGGGAAGCACTATTATCTAAATCCACTGAGAGCTCATAGTCAGAGGTGGCAGGACTCACGTTGTTCATAAATAAACTGCACCAAAATGGAAGTCTGCTTTCTTATTTAATTTTTTCCAGAATTAAAACTTGATTCGAAGTGGTAGATTAAGAAATTCAACTGCAAATATTAGAAGTACAATACAAAGAGAGTGACTAATGCAACTAATACGACAAATGCGACATCTGATTGACTGTATAATTTAAGGAGTTGTCACTAGATGCCACTCTTTTCACTATGTAGTGTAGGTCAGTGGTCTGAATGGCTTCAGGTAAATGAGATGTAATAAAAATCAGAGTTATAATTCCATCAACCATAGAAGACTGTTATTTATAAAGCTATAATAAACAATAGTGATGAAATGAATAATACAAAGCTTAATATTTTAAAATTACATAACACTTTTAATATACCTTCTATCTTTTTAGTAGTGGCGCTTAACTGTGGCACCACATTTCGTTATGGGTTTGAGCAAATAAAATAATTAGAGTTAAGTTACTGAACTGTATAAATGGGTGATTTTAATACTTTTTTAAAACTTAGAGTATTATAAAGGTGGTCCACATAATAACCCCACTTTCTCTCATGCACACAACTATTAAACTTTCTTTAATGGAAGAGGAAGGTATAGAAGACAAGAGATTGCACATAACCTGTGGCCCTTTTCATATCTTGAACATCTTGCAATCTGGTGCATTCATGGGACTCTTTCATTCATGCATGTAAATATGGTATATATGTTATAGTAGAAAAAAAACAAGGACTTCATACCCATTTTCTTTGTGCTACTATGTTAAGCGAAGAAGTGGAAGGTGCCAAGTTCAATTTGGAACTCGCCAGCAAGTCAGATTAATGTTTACTGGCTTCTCTATCTCTGCGCTTCATTGCTCTGGAAATCACTTCCTTTCCTTTTGAATATTGCTAGCCTCTTTTAGGATGAGCCTGAATCCAAATTATCACAGTACTCATTACAGCCATCAAGCAAAATGCAAGTGTTGTGAATTAACCTAATGCTTTTAAAAAAATTATTTTCTCCATTCTGAACTCTGTGCTGTTGCTTTCAACCACTTTTTAAACCAAATTAATGATCATAGGAAATAAATATGACTCTATTCACTTTTAGTTAAATAATCTAAGGCTCAGATTTATCCAAGATCACAAAAAACTAACAGACCCGGTATTGAAATTCATTTATATGCAAATTATCGAGACCAAGCTCTTTTCAACAACCACAATGTCAGGAATAAAATATCCTTTGAACTTTTCACTCAGATTACTTCTTTGAAACTATCAAAATATAAATGTTGAATGCTTCCTATTCATTAAAAGTAAAGACAGACAGAAAGTTGAAAGTTAACCCTGGCTTCCTTATGTCTCTTTTTTTCTCACACATCCTAAGATCTTCTATGACCTCCTGCTTCACCCACCAATCCCAGAATATGCTATTCATACTGGAAACCTTTTATCTGTTTTAAATGTTTTTAAGTCAAGTTTA
>NW_016805361.1:75887-78398 GCF_001698545.2 Rhinopithecus bieti
ATAATATATATAAAAACAAATATATATATATATTAAACAACCCTATCCAATCCTATATTATAAGGCAATTCAAAATGAAACACGGCTCTGCTAACTTGTATTTGTTTTTTTAATTTACAATCAACTAATTTATTTAAGAATCTAGAATTTTGATAGAAGAAGGAATACAGTTGGTTCACACTCTTCAAAAGATCTATGAGCAGAACTAAAATTGTATTTCAGCTAACTCCTTTACAGGTATTAAGTTGACCCAACATTATACCCACAGTGGTCCTAGGAGAATATCATTTTCTAGAAATCTAAGGCATTTTCACAAAACGTCAATAGAAACTCATAGAATAATTGTATGGTGTTTTCTTTTTACTACCCTGAAGATACAGATCTAGTAAGGGTTTACTTCTTTTTGCCAGGTGAGAGGAACAGTGCAAAAGGGCAATTTATAAAGTTATCAAAATAAGTATGAGAAAATCCTGAATGAACTGTAGCTAGCCTACTTGATAATGTTTTATGTTTAGAAATCTGAAGACCATTCTAACAAAATGTAAAAGTTGAATAATTACATTGGAAAACATGCTAAGCTTTCTTTCCATAATTTGTTAAATTAATTCAACAAATTAAAATGTTTTTTGTGTAAGGATATGTACAAATATGAATTGTTTAGTTTTATCTTAATGATAGGCAAGGTATCTGTTCACTTAAGTCTGTGAGGCTAAGTTTATTGCTTTAAGTTTATTTATGGAAGAAGCATTTTTCTTCATATTTGATTTACATTTCACATTTTATTGTATAATGTTTGTTGCACACAATAATCATACAGACATTTGAAGGACAATGACTGAATATGTATACCTCTAGGCACATACATTTCACAATTTAAATGAACTAAACCCATTCCGTCTAAAGCACAACCAATCAAAACTCACCAGAATAAAAGAGAAATTCTATAATTACTATGGAAATATAATTGTAAAATCTTCCTGAAAAGAAATCACCAGCCTAAATTATTTCATAGACAAAAATCAACCAACCATTTAAAGATGACCTAATGACATTTGTATACAACATCATTATTCATTAGGAAATGTAAATTAAAACCAAATCTATTAGAAAGGATAAAATTTAAACATTCTAGCCATACTAAATACTAAAGATGATGCTGAGCAAACAGATTTATCCTATGTTTATGATTAGAATGCAAAACGGTACAGTCACTCTGGAAAAGAGTTTGGCAGTAACTTAAGCGTAATTTACTGTATGACCCAGCAATACCACTTCTAGCTATTTACTCTAGAAGAATACAAACTTACGTTTACCCAAAAACTTTGCCTAAAAGTGTATAGCGGATCCATCCATAATTGCACTGAACTGGAAACAATCAAAAAGTCTCACTCAAAGGGTGAATGAATAAACCAAATGTGGTGCATCTATACAAAAGAACACAACTCAGCAATTAAAAGCAGCAATGGAGACAATAACCCAAACACGACTCCAATAAACTACTGAAACATGCAACAACTTGGATGAATCTCAAAGGCTTTACGCTAATTGAAAAAAGTCAGTCTCAAATGTCTGTACCGTGTGTGATTTGATTTCATTTGATTTATATGACATTCTAGAATATATAAAATTATATCGATGGGGAACCTATCAGTGGGTAAAGGAGGAAGGGAAGATTGTGGCCATAAATGGCTAATATAGGTCATTTTGGGTCTTATAGTGCCATTCAGTGTCCTGATTTTGGAACTGTACCAAAAAAGAATCAATTTTACTGTATAATAAATAAAATCATAAAATTAAAATTACTGATTGTAATGTACTACATTCTGGAAACAATTTTTTTAAAAAAAACTATGTTTTAAAGCTATTCTGGATTAGTCAGGATTTGAGATACAAATAAAAAAGGTCAATTTTTTGTTGTTTCACATAGCAGACATATTCTATGTGAGATAATGATTGATATGAAAAATCACTGCAGATCAATCTCTAATTGATATTTGAACAATAGTACCAATATTTATCAATCCTAGAGAAAGAGGATTCTGTATTGCTGCACTTCTCATTGATTTTCTTCCTCTATATCTTACCTTGTAAGCCTAAGCTGATTTATCAATGCATTATCAGTAGGTTTAACAATTTGATTTTCCTTATTTTGTACATGGAGACTGTTCTTTACTAAGGCCATGGAGCATATTGATATGATGTTTTTTCAAATGCATGAATGCTAAATAAGCATCACTTAGAGACCTGGTGAGATATGTAAGAACTCCAAAATGTGAGTTTTGTTCCTATTTTAGGATTTGTTATTTTGTGTTATATTGATTACTCAATTGTCTTCATTCTATCGTAATTTAATTAACTTGAGAACAGAAATTACACATTGCATTCCTATTTCCAACAACACAGTTATATGCCCTGTAGACAGCAATAAACTTATTGAAAATAAATAAAGGTGAAATGCTCTCCTTGATATATCTGAGAGGAATTTAGTGTTTTTTTTTTTTTTTTTTTTTT
>NW_016805361.1:78758-131844 GCF_001698545.2 Rhinopithecus bieti
TTTTTTTTTTTTTTTTTTTTTTTTTTCTTTATGTTTAGGTCTGTACAATGTAGGATTGTCCTGCATAGGGATCTGTGCAGTTGTTTCTTATTTTATACTGTAACACTCAAGGATACAAAGACAAAATATCTGTTGAATGGCTCATTTTTATGAGTGTCATAGCAAGGAATTACGAAATGAATATAAGTGAAAGTCCCAGGCTGGTTCTTTGGTATGGGGCCAACTTCTGTCAATATTTCTAAGAAGAATATATAATTAATGTGCCAGAGGGCTAAAATCAAAATGGCACTGTCTGTTTATAATTATCACAGGACGTCTCAATAGCAGCAATGTGAAGGGGAAAAATAATGTAATTATTAACGTAATGATTTTATTTAAGTGGAGAGAACAGCTTAAACTTTTCATGTCTGTTTCCATCAATTTTTTTTTTTTTTAACCGAACTCTTCTCATATTGGCAGACCTCGGTTTGTAAGCTTCTATTGGAAAAGTGTCAAGGATGTGGGGGAAAAAAGTATGTGTGTTAAGATACAAGGTCCAGTCTCAAAGAAGATAAATTATAATGTTTGTGTGTGTGTGTGTACTGGTTTTGCTCCATTTTCTTACAGATAAATTTTCTATCCTTCTATGCCTTCCTTTGAGGCCATAAATACTAATCTCTAATGCTACCTTTCATTCTTGCTTCTCCTTTGATCTGGTCGAGGGAAGGTGCGATTAGCAGATCCCAGGAAGAGAGGAAAGAACATCTGGGTTCTTATTATCCCTCAACCTGTCTGCTGCTTATGGTTTGACAGTGATTGTATTTCTTTCCTTGCATTCAGAGCTATTATCATCTGACCTCTTTCTTTTGGATACAGCTTTTGCTTAACTCTGTTTCATCTTCTTACCCTATGGACCTAGAGGTACTCATGGTTTCTCACTGTTCTTATTTACTTTGTGCTTCATAGTATCTTATTGATTGTCTTATTCCTGGTCACACCTTGGTAAATAGTTCTTTCATTACATCCTCTTCAATTAAAACTTTAAGTGTGCTATTTCTGGCCTGCATTTGGACTGAGGCCGACTGGATGGGTGAGAGGCTTTTATCGCTACCCTATTTAATGCTCTCCTTCTTCATACTTCAAAACTTAAATGAAATACATTTTAATTAATGGCATTTTATTGTGAATATAATCTCTATACTATTACTTGGTATTTCATATATTTTTGTTGAGAAGATTATTGCAACAAATTTTGAAATGAGGGAACTTCTAAGAAGAAAGAAGTGGCTTTACATGAATTGCCGGTATTTTCTTTTTCACTGGGGTAAAGTTGACCTTTTCTGAAACCTTTCTCTAATGGATGACATTATGAAGAAAGGCATCTTCCACCTCAAAGGGCACTGTTTGGTCTCATCTTCATTCAAAGAGTATAGAGTCCAAGATGAAAGTAAACCTGGCACTTTTACCTGAGGCATTTGGGACAAGATGCCATTTTATCTTTTGGATAAAAATGGTAAGAAGTCTTGTGGTCATTTCCTAGATTTAATGAGAAAATGGCATGAGGGCACAACAAGTTTCTCCCTTATTTATATTGCTTAAGCGGCATACATGTTTATTTGGTGAACTTTAAAAAGAAACTTGGCAATAGATATGTGACCACATCAAGAGATTGGAGTTTGGATTGCTTACTCTTCCATGAGAGTTCAAGCTGGCAAAAACACTAAGTTTATTTTACTGCAATTAGTTGGAGGCCAACAAAGAAAATAAACCTTCTTATATCTTTCCAGGTTTGTGTGTTCCCCTGCTAATAAGCCTCAAAAACTAACACTGCCCTCGGGGTAATAACATAAATGTTTAATTTGACTTATTTATTTGTTTAATTTAAATAATTTTAAATTCTGCATGAAGCACACAATAATATTTCTGAGAGATAAATCTTAGTAGGAGTTTTCAATGCATTTTCTTATGTAAGTGGCACCCATTTACTAAGGAAAATATACAACACGCTCCTGATGCTTAGCTCCTCAGTAGAAATCAGATGTGAAGCTGTGAAACAATTGCTATAACAATGTCCACACATATATATTTATATTCTATATATACATATATACAATATATATATGTACAAATAATCAAAGGTGGGTTTTTAAAAGTTGTTTTAGCAGCAGTTTAGTTATTTAATTATGAGCATATTCAGGTAGGTTACTACAAAGGAGGCAATAATTTAAATAATTATTAACAAATATTCTTTAATGGCCAAAGTTTCTCTGCTGTATATCTAACCATGCTAATTAAATCCGTAAGTAGGAGACTTGGATAGTAACACTAACCGTTGAGTTCCCTGTTGATGTGATTAAAAGGTTCTATCAGAGACTAACCTTCTGATATTAAACTGGGACAGCCTTTCAAAGAAATGATAGTGATAAGGCTTCAGGAGCGAGAGACAACACTGGAATAAAAGTTCAACATGCCCCAAAGGATTCTGACAGTGCATGATGACTGGAGGCCTAAAAGCTAATAAAAGATAAACTTTCTACAGAAGTGCTGTCAAAAAGAAATAGAGAAAAGAATAAAAAAGGTGACTAAGAAATAGACAGCCCCAAGAAAGAAAACTTAGGAAAGCTCTTTTTTTACAGCAAAACAGAGGAGAGATTAAAATGAAGATATATTAAACGATTATACAGTTTTCTCCCTTTTATAATGCATTTCCTGGAACTGACTTTTACAGTTTCTTTGTAGTTTCTGGCAAAGTGGAAGAATGAAAGATCAAGATAGAGCTATCTCAGTCCTTCAGTCTTTCGCGAAGGAAGGGATAATGAACACAATTTTTCTATGCAGTATTTGCAAAACAAAATTTTATGAAGCCAAAGGAAAAGTAAGAAGGTATATCAGCTAAGGGTTGGATTATCATCTCTTTCGGCACCTCCTATACAGGTTGGGCCTGAGAATAGAGAAGGAACAGGCTGCTAGCCCACTTCATCCATATACTCCCAGTAGGAACAAAGTCTAGCTTAGTGTGCAGAATTTTTGGATGGGATGAAGAACATTTCTGTGATTTCAGTTTTAGAAATACCAGTTTCACAGAGAGAAGGCTGAATCTTGTGTTATCAGACTGCAGGAACAAACAGGAGCTGAGGAAAAGTTGCATTAGAGTTGAGTGAGCAAAGCTGGTCTGCCACTCCACAGTAGTGAAAGCTACCATTGAGATGTTGAGGGAAATCAGACTAGTTTCATGGATGTGCAACCTGTATAACATCCCGTTTTCAGAAGATCCCTATGTTTACTTTGATGCTTTGTTTACACTATCTGGAAATTCTATATACGTTTTGAAAAACAGGTCTCAACATTTCATTTTGCATTAGGTTCTGCAAATTTATGAGGCATGTATTGTGTGTAAGGTGTATAAGCTTTTGTTGGCTTAGCATATTCTAAGTATCCTTAGTTGTTTAGCAGGTCTTTTATGTCTCCTGTTGGTCCCAGAAAATTGGGAGAATGTGGCCAAAAGCATCTACTAAAGTCTCTTTCCTTCATATTTCACTAAAAACCCCAGAATCTGCTTAGTGCTGCATTGGTCAGAGATACAATGGAAGATAAAATATTTAGGCACTTAGAACTAAATAGTAGGGGCTAAGCCAATCGCCTTTTCTGTATCACATTGCAATGGGTATGTGATGAGAATCTGATAAATCACAACATTCTGTGTGGAAAGTCACATTCCTTTTAAAGCTAAATGAGAGAAGAAGCAGTCAATAAGAAATTATTGATCCCCATGGGCTGTTCAGTAGTGTAGTAAGTGCTATCTCTACCTGTTTATACTCCTTTTTACTACGGCCCTATTCCCCTGAATGTTTTATAGTTCCATAAAGTTCCCCACAGGCAATGAGGCAGTAGAGCATATTGGTTAGGAGGATGAACTCTAAACTAGAGGACTTGAGTGCAATTCCTTGAGCTAGTGCAACCCTGAGGAAATATTCTCTTCTTTGTGTCAGTTTCTTCACATATTAAAGAGGGTAAATAATGGTACCTACTTTATACGTTTATTATAAGAATTGAGTGTGTTAATACGTTAACTTCATTAAACAATGTCTGTTAAATGTTACCTGCTCTTACAATTGTCATTGTCATGGAACTTTCAAACAGGAGCCTTGCATGCTTTTGATGCCCAAGAACGTGTGAAAATATTTCTACCCACAAAAATCAACTTCTGATGATGAGATTGAGTTAGGAAATATCACAATTGTTAGTGGTGTATTACTATACTAAAGACAACCGTGTATATTGAACTTTTTGGTAGCTTCAGACCCCAAAATCGAAGAGTTACTCATAGGCCTCTGCAAGAGAAAAAAAAAGTGTCTTTTTAACCACTCTGTGGCCTATAATTGATTGTAATTACCAGATTGCGCAGGACTATATTGGTAGGAGGGTCAAAGATTGCAAAGAACTTTCCCCACTGCTCACTAGCTAATGGGAGACAGCTGCAAGGAAAATAAAACCGTATAATTAAACTTTAGTCTCTTTTGTTCCATTCTTTAAGCGATATAGTTAGAATTTTCATGTCACCAAAAAAACTAGAAAAGAAATTTTCATATTGCTATAGGGAGAAAAGGTCTTTTGTATGATAAAATCTTATTCATCTTGGACACTCTTACTGGCCTCTACCATCTTTTGATAAAATCTGACCTTAGCTAACTCTTCTTTCATTGGGAGATGTTCCTTAGGTATATTAATATTTAAAGGGAAAGATTAAAAGGAAAGGAAAAACTGAGTATTCCAACAGATCCTCCCTTTTCCTCCCTGTCCATCTTGCAAGTTATATCTAGTTTCTACATTTCTATGATTTACAGAATGGAGGGGAAGAGGATTCTATTTGTGTTTCTAAGTGTTGTCTTATTCATATTTTTTTTTAACTTACATAGCTCCTCTCATATACTGGAAATACTTTTGTCTGAAAGTAATGTATAATCTCCTCACATTCATCACTAATTAAAGCACCTATTTGTAAACGAGCAAATTCCATAATTCAACAGTGATCTGTTCCACTACATATTATCCTCGTAATCAAATATGAGATTAGAAAACATCAGTTAACTCTAAATTATGTCATATCCTATGGAACTGTGTACATGAGAACAAATATCTTGTCTGTAAAACTAAAGTTTTATTATATGTTAATTGTATAGGTCGTTTCCCTGATTTTAATAGTAAAAGTAAAATCATTGTAGTAAATTCAGAAGTTCTCTGCCCCTTACCTAAAAAAAGAAAAGGATAAAAAGTTATGTATAATTTTCCTACCCAGATAAAATCATTTTTATTATTGGATGTGTTTCCTTACGTATGCATACACATACACACACAAATGAATGCATACACATGCACTTTTACCCAGGGTTTATAGTGAATGTGTGAAATGCAAGTATTCATAGTGAGTGTGATTTTTAATATATATTCTGCTTTGATAGTTATAGATTATATTAATTATAACATATTACATGAATATGTGTGGAAAAGAAATATCTAATGTTTCTCTATGCAAGCAATGCCCGCAAAAATAGAGGCTATATAATGTTTCATTCTTAAAATTGAATATCATGAATTACTAAATCAGTCTCAGTAGAGCTACGTTCAGTGTAAAGATCTTCACCTTACAGGTCTAAGGGTTTAGGGAAAGTTGATTCCTCTGGATAACAGGACAAAATTTTGGTGAAAGTCAAGGGTTTTTATGGACATCCTTTTCCTAATATTCTGTCCTATTCTCTTTCTTTTTGCTTCACGATGCATTCCTACTTTCCATTTCTTAGTAACATATGGTTTTATTTATCTCTTGATTTCACAAAGTCCCAGTGTGGCCACCTCTGGTTTCCCACTGACTTGCCTTTTCAGTACTTTGTATGTGTATCTATCTCTAATATTTTTACATCAAAATATACATATTCTTTTCCTTAACGAGTTGTCCATTGGTACGTAAACAATCACATTTATTTGCATACGCATCAAAGATGGCTGACTAAAAGCAGAGGCAATTGGAGACTCCCATAGAAGAAAACCATAATAAGTGTGTGAATTCTTCACCAGCAACCAGGGTATCCAGGTTCTCTCATCAAAATGGACTAGACGGCTGGCGTGACCCACGGAGAGAAGGAAGAGCAGTGTGGTGCAGCGGCCCATCTGAGAGCCACACGGGGAAAGGGAACCTCCTACCCCAGCCAAAGGAGGCTGTGAGCGAGCAGGCTACCCAGCTGGAGAAACAGTGCTTTTTCCACGGAACTGTGCAACACATGGATTGGAAGAACCCATTCGCAAACCCACGCCACCGGGACCTAGAGTTTCAACCACAGAACATACAGATCCTTACAGCCTCTCATCTGGAATCTGCTTAAACCTACCAAACTCCATGTGGGAGGGGTGACCAGCACTGGCTGCAGCTGCCTGCTGTCTAAGCCATTTGAACTCCTTGTGGGAGGGGCAACAGTCAACACTGAGACTCCCAATTGCCTGACATGCTCATCTCCCTGGGTAGGGGAAGGGTGGCACCCTTTTGTATCGCTCCAGGGTGAATTTTTCCCCTGCTGAAGGCAGGAAAGCTGGATGCCTTGGTTCCAAGACTTGTCCCCACAGCCTAACACACCTGCTGTGGCAGTCTATGGTCAGAGTGCCTTTTCAGGAATAGCCCTGACCTATCCTTCCTCAGTGAATGAGGCTTCCGTGCAGGAACTCCAAAACTCCAGCCAGAGGATCGGGGACACAATTCGATCTCCCTGGCCTGAGCCACTAGTGGGAGAGGTGGCTGCAGTCTCTGTGGACCAGCAGATTTATCCTCTCCTCCTGGTAGTTTTGAGGAATCCAGGCAACCCAGAGGAGTGGGTTTCCCCCAAGCAAAACACACTGTCTCCACCAATGGACAAACTACGTTGTTAAATGGGTCCTGCTCCCCATTGGGTAAGAAGCTTCAACAGGGATTGTCAGACACCACATGTAGGAGCGATCCTCCTGGCATCTGGTTAGTGTCCCTCGAAGTCAGAGGTCCCAAAAGAAGGAGCAGACACCCATCTTTACTGCTGTCCAGCCTCCTTAAGTTACAGCTCCAGGCCCAGGAGGAAATCAGATAAATAGGGTCTGAAGTGAACCCCCAGCAAACTACAGCAGCCCTACAGAAGAAGGACCTCACTACTGAAAGAAAAACAAGCAGAAAGTGACAACAACAGCATCAACAACAACAGCCATCTAAGGGTCTGCAGCCTCAAAGGTCAAAACTAGACAAACTCACTAAGATGAGAAAGATTAAGTGAAAAAATGCTGAAAACTCAAAAAGCCAGAGTGCCGCTTCTCCTTCAAATGACTGCAATGTCTCTCCATCAAGCATGCAGGAGTGGATGGAGAATCAGCTGGACGAATTGACAGAAGTAGGCTTCAGAAGATGGATAATAGAAAACTACGATGCGCTAAAGGAGCATGTTCCAACTAATGCAAGGAAGCTAAAAACCTTGATAAAAAGTTAGAGGAATGGCTAACTAGAATAACCAGTTTAGAGAGGAACATGAAGGACCTGATGGAGCTAAAAATCACAGCAAGAGAACTTCATGAAGCATACACACGTATCAACAGCTGAATCAACCGAGTAAACGAAAGGATATCGGGGTTTGAAAACCACCTTACTGAAATAAGACATGCAGGCAGGAGTAGAGAAGAAAGAATGAAAAGGAATAAACAAAGCTTCTGAGAAATACGGGACTTCAAAAGAGACCGAAACCAGTGACGGGGGTACCAGAAGGAGACAGGGAGAATGGAAACAAGCTGGAAAACATGCTTCAGGATATTATCCAGGAGAACTTCTTCAACCTAGCAAGACAGACCAACATGCAAATTCAGGAAATACAGAGAGCACCATTAAGATACACCATGGGAAGATCAACCCCAAGACATATGTCATCAGATTCCCAAGGTCAAAATGAAGGAAAACCTGTTAAGGGCAGCCAGAAAGGAAGGCCAGGTCGCCTACAAAGGGAAGGTCATCAGAATAACAGCAGACCTCTCAGCAGAAACTCTACAAGCCAGACGATCAATATTCAACATTCTTTTTAAAAAAAGGTCAATATTCAATATTCTTAAAGAATTTTCAACCCAGAGTTTTATATCCAGCCAAACTAAGCTTCATAAGTGAAGGAGAAATAAAATCCTCTTCAGACAAGCAAATGCTGAGGGATTTCATTACCACCAGGCCTGCCCTGTAAGAGCTCCTGAAAGAAGTACTAAATATGGAAAGGAAAAACTGGTACTAGCCACTGCAAAAAAATACCCAAATTTAAAGACCAATGACACTACGAAGAAACTACATCAACTAGTGTACAAAATAGCCAAATAGCACCATGATGACAGGATCAAATTCACATATAATGATACAAACTTTTAGTGTAAATGGACTAAATGCCCCGATTAAAAGACACAAACTTGTAAACTGGATAAGGAGTCAAAACCCATTAGTCCAAGCAAATGAAAAACAAGAAAAAGAATCAGGGTTTGCAATCTTAGTCTCTGACAAAACAGACTTTAAAACAACAAAGACCAAAAAAGGCAAAGAAGAGCATTAATAATAATAGTAAAGGGAATAATTTAATAAGGAGAACTAACTATTCTGAATATGTATGCACCCAATACAACAGGATACAGATTCATAAAACAAGTTTGCAGAGGCATACAAAGAGACTTACACTCACACAAAGTAATAGTGGGAGACTTTAACACCCACTGTCAGTATTAGATCAATGAGACAGAAAATAGAGGAAGCCAAGTTGTCTCTGTTTGCAGACGACATAATTTTACATTTAGAAAACCTCATCATCTCAGCCCCCAAACTCCTTAAACTGATAAGCAACTTCAGTAAAGTCTCAGGATACAAAATCAATGTGCAAAAACCACAAGCATTCCTCTACACCAACAATAGGCAAGAGGAGATCCAAATCATGAATGAGTTCCCATTTACAATCACTACAAAGATAATAAAATACCTAGAAATACAGCTAACAAGGGATGTGAAGGACCTCTTCAAGGAAAACTACAAACCACTGCTCAAGGAAATAAGAGAGGACACAAACAAATGGAAAACATTCCATCTTCATGGATAGGAAAAATCAATATCGTCAAATTGGCCATACTGCCAAAAGTAATTTATAGATTCAACACTATTCCCATAAAACTAATTGACATTCTTCATAGAATTAAAAAAAAAAAACTATTATAAATTTCATATGGAACCAAAGAAGACTCAGTATAGCCAAGACAACCTTAAGCAGAGAAAATAAAGCTGTAGACATCACACTACCTGACTTCAAACTATATAACAAGACAGTAACCAAAACAGGACAGTACTGGCACCAAAACAGATACAGACCAATAGAGCAGAACAGAGACCTCAGCAATAACACCACACATCTACCATCATCTGATTGACAAACCTGACAAAAACAAGCAATGGAGAAAGGATTGCCTATTTAATAAATGGTGCTGGGAAAATTGGGTAGCCAAATGTGGAAAACTGAAACTGGATCTCTTCCTTACACCTTATACAAAAATTAACTCCAGATGGATTCAAGACTTATAGGTAAAACCCCAAACTATAACAACTCTAGAAGAAGACATAGGCACTACCATTCAGGACATAGGCATGGGCAAAAACTTCATGACCAAAACTTCAAAAGCTATTGCAACAAAAGCCAAAATTTACAAATGGGATCTAATCAAAATAAAGAGCTTCTGCACAGCAAAAGAAACTATCATCAGAGTGAACAGTAAAGCACAGAATAAGGGAAAATTTTGCAATCTACCCATCTGACAAAGGTCTAATATCCAGAATTTACAAGGAACTTTAACAAATTTACAAGGGAAAAAAAACAACCCCATCAAAAAGTGGGCAAAGAATAAGAACAATAGAAACAGACACTTCTCAAAAGAAAACATTTATGCGGCAAATGAACATATGAAAAAAAAGCTCAACATCACTGATCATCAGAGAAATGCAAATCAAAAACACAATGACACATCATCTCATGTCAGTCAGAATGGCAATTATTAAAAAGTCAGGAAACAATAGATTGCTGGCAAGGCTATGGAGAAATATGAACGCTTTTACACATTGACGGGAATGTAAATTAGTTCAACTATTGTGGAATACACTATGGCAATTTCTCAAGGATCTAGAACCAGAAATACCGTTTGACCCAGTAATCCCTCTGTTATTACAAATTACTACAAAATATTAAGACTTATTTTATGGTGAATATAAATATGAACAAACCAAGATCTTTCCAGTCACTCCATTATCTATGGGGACTTTAATGCCCATTTGACTCCCTGTATCCCCTTTATGACCCTTTCCTCTATCTCTTCACAACTCATGAAGCTCTACTTCTTATTTTCTGGAAATCACTGTCATTTATCCATCAAACTCCTGACATGCACCACCTCCTCTCTGTTTGATCCCTTTACCCTATTTCTCTTATGGGAGACCTGACTCTTCCCAATGGACACTGGTTTCTCTAGAGTCCTCTCAAAAAGAGGTAGTTTTCTTCTTCTATCTTGCACCCTTCAGCCTGGAGGCAGGTGAATCCCTTTCCTGATTTTCTTTATTGCTTCCTTCCCACCATCCTTTTGCTCTTTTCCATCTGTACCCAGCTTTTTTCATGTCATCAGACTATTCTGAAACTACTCTGCTTTGTTGTATTAAGATCTTAAGTCCTAAGTCACTCCCCCTCATTTCTTTGCTCCTGTTCACTGTCTCTCTCTTCTTTCAAATTGCTGTTGTAATTCTTAGTGATTAATATCTACAAAGTGAAAATTCTGATACGCCAGATTCTCACTTTTTCAACCTTCCCTTCTCCAAAAAGCATCTTCTTCACCTTCGCTCAGCTAATTATTCCTTGGTCACTCTTTAAATATAATCACTCCCAGTAATTGCAAGCTCTTCATAGTTTCAATTTAGGTTTTCCACTCTTCATCTAGCAGCTGCAATTTTTCCATCTCATGCTCTTTTGCAATCACACAACAGCAATCCTTCTCCTTCTCTAAGTCCTACCTATCATGGTTCCTATCATTATCCTTACTTTCCTCCAGTTCTTAATTAACCTTACTATTCCAGTGTAAATTTCATGGCTATTCCTTGTAATCATACTCTTCTACTCTATTGTTTACTTGTCCCTCTCCCACTTTCTTGTACTTGCTTGGAAAAACCAAAATTATTTTGAAATAAGAGGGTGGAAACATACAGAAATACTGATTGATCTGACTCTAAATTCATGAGCAGTCACGCCACATGGACCATTAATGCTACCAAACATTAGACTCCATTTGATTTACTTTCTTCCTCCTCTTACTGCATATGCCCTACTCGTGCCTCAGATCTCAAATTACCATTAGCTCTTCTAGAAATGTTTGCCCTTGTATTGAGATAACAGACAAGATATTTCCCACCTGCTGTAGGAAATACCACATCTACCTGTCTACCTCAATTTCATCTTGTAAATTCTGCTTTTTTATTCCTTACTATCAATTAAATGTTTGTGGTCCTAGTCATGGCCAAACTCGTCACTTATTTACAAGATCCCATGTATTTTCTCCTCTTGAAGACATTGTTACTTTAATTCTTTCCTCTCTCTCCTGCGTTATCAACTTTTACCTCTATAATGAATAATCCTGATTTAGTATGAAAATATATTATTTGCCCCATCTTTAAGAAAAATAGAAACAAAACACATCTTCCCTCCTCATCTCAAATATCCTTAGTCCATGTATTTCTTTTACAGCAGAACTCCTAGAATATTTTATGTGAACTTGCCTTCTCTAGACTCAATTCTCTAATTTTCAACCTACTAAAATCAGACTTTGGACCATAGTACTGCATCAAAACTGTTTAATAATGTTGCTGATGACTTCCATGTTGTTAAATTAAGCAGTGATTAATTATTCCTCATCTTGTTGATTTGTCATCAGCTTTGTCTTTATGTCAACACTTTTTGCTTCATCTATATAGTCATTCTTTTGGTGATCTCATTCAATCTATGGCTTTGAATGTCAGTTAGGAAGTCACGGCTCACAAATTCATAGCTGTAGCCTAGATTTCTATGCTGAATTATAGTCTTTTATTTCGACCTTCTTCTACACTTTAATGTGGAGGATATAATAGGTATCTCAAATGTAACTTACTCAAAACTGAGCACCTGATATCTCCCTCCCTGTCTATTGTACTTATTGTCTTCATGTTGGTTAATGGAGACTTTGTTCATGTTGTTTAGGCCAAGTTCTTGCCTTTCACTATTCTCTTTATTTACAAGTTACATCTAGTACGACAGAAAACTTTTGAGTTTAGCTTCAAAGTCCATGCAGAATAAGACTAATTATCAATAACTCTGCTCTCCATGCCACCATTATCTCTCACTTGGATTATAACAATATCCTCCCAACTTCTCTGCCATCTGCCCTTTCCCTTGTAGGTCAATTACTAGTACAATGGCCAGAACAATCTTGTTATAATTTGAGTCAGATTACATCCTTCTCTGGTTTAAAACTCTCCTAGGTTTCCCATCTCATTTGGAGCAAAAGTAAATTATTTACAATGTCCTTCAAGGTCCTTTGTTATCTGGCCCATCATCTCTCTGACCTAATCTCTAAACTTTCTACCTTGTGCCCACTCCATCTCAAATTACAAACACAGAAGGCTGATTCTCACCTCAGAGCCTTTCCAATTTGGGCTAATTCTCCCTGGAATGTACTCCAGAATAAACATATGGCTCTCTACTTCATAAATCTCATTTTTTTTTACTCTAATATCATTTACTCCAAGATTTTTCTCTTATCACTCTAATAAAAATTATTACCCTTCACTTTCTTTTCCCTTAGGGGTTTATTTTTCTTGATAACTATGAATACCGCCTAATATGCTCTACTGTAAGTGAATCATTTGAACACACCTCTCTTTATAAAAGAGGAATATATACATTTCAGAATGCAAATTATAATCTCATATCTATGTCTGACTCAAATCAAGAATTAATAAATATAGGGAGATGGTTGCATATGGAAGGTGATGAGATACAAACTGGAAAAGTGGAGTTAAACTGAGATTAAGGGAAGCTAGAATAATTTTATTTTATTTAGTAGTCACTAGGGCACCATCATATTTTTGGGAACAAAGATAAAAGAGGAAAATCCTCACTAATATGCTATATATTGAGAATACGCACTTCTGTCTCCACTAATACACCAAAAGCTACAAAATGATACAGTATGTCATCTGTCCAGAAAATGTTGAGAAATAAACTAATGGTGTCGTGTGAGATATTTTATTAGCTACTGAGAGAGATAGTTTGAGAAAGAGGCTTTCTGGCACCCTTCAAGCCATACCCTAGTTGAAGAAAAGGGCATAAAAATTGATTTCTGTTGGTGATAGAGTTGGGGAGCAGGGTACTCACAAGGTATTCAGAGTATAGAACAGCCCTTCACAATCAAGTACAGTTCATCTTTGCACTTAATCCCAAACATATTTAGTTAATCAGGTCTACTCCCCAGAGGAAATGAAAGTACACCAGAAATTCTGTTAGCATAGTGGCATGATCAGCACCACCCATCCTTAATATGATTTCTTCTGCAGATGTCAGCAGAACCAATTTTCATAACTTGCCTGTACATTTCATCACATTTGTATAGAGTGGCAACTTGCTCACTCTTGCCAACTTGCCTGAGTTATTCTGCTGAATTGCAATCTTGTCTTTAGCACGGGGCAAATCACCACTGAGTCGTTGAGATTATATATATATATATATATATATATATACACACACACACACACACACACACACACACACACTCTCATGATTAGCTAAAGTGAAATTAAGGTAAGTGCATAGATGGAAAGGGGACTGGAATTCTTGTAGTTAGCATCCTTTCTTTGAACTTATACTTGGTATCAGTCACACAGGCAGATAGCAGATCTTACCAAGGACCATAATGCAAATAATCACAAAATATTGCAATTAATGGGATTTTAGAGATAATCTTCTCTAGTATTTCATTTAGGGTTCAGAGATATAGAATGTTGTTCAAAGCCAGTAATTATTTGGGTTCTTACAAGGCAGAACTGGAAAACAATGGGTTATTTTCACTGAGACCCCAATTTTTCCGATCCTAATAGATTTGCTTTTGAGGTACTAAGGCCTCTCCTAAAAAGACTTTATGTATTTTTGTGGTGTTATAATACATATTGGGATGTACATAAGGTAGAATATTCAGACGTAGGGAATGGTTTATTGTATTAGTCTTCTGTTGAGATAGGAAACCAATGCAAATCTGAATGGCTTGTCACCATCATCATTTAATTTTTAAAATTATTTGTGTGTCTGTATATCAGTTGAGGCAGATATGCTTCAGCTTAAGACTCAGCTGAGCTTGTTGAAAGATATTCTGATCTGTTCTCTGTGTCTCTTCACTGAAGCTACCAGGTACATGTTCTTCTGAAGGGAAATGTCAGGAGCACAAGAGAGTGAATGGAGACATACATCATCTCTTAAAGCCCTGGTTCAGAAATAGTAGAATGTTTCCTCTGTCCACATTTCTTTGGCCAACATAGGTGTCCAAAGGGAAGAAATGTATACAATTGCTTTACAATGATCTAATCTGTACTAATATTTGTTGTTTAAAATTAACTGTTCTTACTTATGTAATAACTAGAGCATTTTAGTTTTCCTGTGGCTATAACAACTTTCCTGTTTACCATAACTTTTATTCCATTCATATTTTCTCCTTTTGTCCTTTCATGAGTTTAAGTTAATTTTATGTCTAAAATAAATTGATCAAAATAAAATTTATATTTGGAAATAAAATAAAATGCACCTATAATGTAATTTTAGAAAATGTATGCTTATGATATTGTCTATCGAAAGAATAGTGATTAGGTGTAAATTTCAGGAAGTTTACAAAAATGTTTATACCTTATTGAAAGAATATTTTAATTTTCTACTAAATGTGTATTTTGTTAAATATTTAACGAGAAGTAGTTTTTATTCTATAGGTCCTTATTTCTTCTAATTTAATAATTTATTTACCTTTTAAAATTTCTCCTGAAGGAACTTCCCCTGGCATTACCTACCCTTGTTCCTCATAGTTATCTCAGAAAATCAGTTACTAAGTAGGATGATGCACAGAATTAATGTGGCCATAATTTTATGATAAGGCTTCACGTTGGAGAACACAATCATCTACTACAAGGCCAAGTTTGCATACCGTGACCTAGCTTTTGTCCTAATCACCACTGACACTTTGTTTCTAAATCAGGAGTGCCTTAATTTTAATATAGACCCATAAAAACAACTGCATACATGCATATTCTANATTGTCTATCGAAAGAATAGTGATTAGGTGTAAATTTCAGGAAGTTAACAAAATGTTTATACCTTATTGAAAGAATATTTTAATTTTCTACTAAATGTGTATTTTGTTAAATATTTAACGAGAAGTAGTTTTATTCTATAGGTCCTTATTTCTTCTAATTTAATAATTTATTTACCTTTTAAAATTTCTCCTGAAGGAACTTCCCCTGGCATTACCTACCCTTGTTCCTCATAGTTATCTCAGAAAATCAGTTACTAAGTAGGATGATGCACAGAATTAATGTGGCCATAATTTTATGATAAGGCTTCACGTTGGAGAACACAATCATCTACTACAAGGCCAAGTTTGCATACCGTGACCTAGCTTTTGTCCTAATCACCACTGACACTTTGTTTCTAAATCAGGAGTGCCTTAATTTTAATATAGACCCATAAAAACAACTGCATACATGCATATTCTATTGAAAATAGATAAAAGTTATTAATATCACCTATGGAACCAATTGACAGTGTATTTATTATTCCTATGATCATTCCTTGCAACACGTAATGGAAATTTACCTCATTCTGAATGCAAGGGCAATTTTCTACATGAACCATGAAGCAGAATAAAAACGGTTCTGTGGCAGATACTGTCAGTGCTCTTCAGTGCTTTGCACATGGACCCTTGAATTCCTACAATATTTTTATGCACAATGCACAATGGTGCTTTCATTTAAAAAAAAAATCACTATTTCTGTCACGCTACTAGAAACCACTTTACCTTGGCCCACAGAGAGCCAAATTTGCCTGGAAATTTACATATTCCTAGGCTTTTAGCCAATACTTGAGGGTATAGTGTAGGCAAAGACAATTTAGAGATGAAATCTACACTGTTTCCAAAGGTCTTATCTCAAACTGAGCGAAAGTTAACTTTAGTGGGACTTTGACAATGCGGTCATTCTTGCCCACTTTCCTATTTCTCGACATCTCTATAAGTTAAATGTCTCTTAAGAGCCATTCTCAGACATTATCTTATTCTTTCTATCACACGTCAGGACATGTAGCTCTTTCAAACAATAATTCCTTTATTCCTTTAGCAAGACCTATCATTTCCAACATACTTTTGCAAAACTTGACCTAGTTATTAGATTAATAGCCAGGAGGGGCAGATACCAGCTCTTGAGAAAAGGAGTTATCAGCTTTCAAGGCATCTGCCACATTGAGTCTTTTGCATGATTCTCACAATAGGAATGATGTTATCGTACATCCAGTTATTCTACCCGTTCAAGACGGCTCAGTGTTCTTCAGTGAACTTATCCAGAGTCATTCTATTTCAAGTCTCAGAGTCCTATTTATTCCCTGTGACTTTTGCATAGGAGACTTGCTGAGGCTATGAATTTAGCCCTTTTTGTAGTTCTGCTACTATAACTGCCAACTCCATGATTGAAATTATTGATCTGGTCATAATACGCTATTAGACTTTTCAAAGCTTGGAAAAACTGATGGCTCATATTAAGTGAAGGAGTTGTGCCAGAAATGCCCTATCAGAGTGTTGTGGAGGAGATAAAGGTGGCGTGTGAGAGGTGGGTATTCTAGAATAATCAATTATGAAAGACCCCGTAACCTCAATCTCCTCTCTCAGTTGTCTTTTTTCTCTGATAAGGCTCAGGAGATACTACCTTCACTAAAGTTATAAGAAGACTTTGATGGTGAGGGCATAGTCATTGCAAAGATGTTCAGTGTGAGCTGTTCTTATATACTAGGGTTAATGGTAGAGGTTGCATTTATGGAACTGGGCTCCCTAGTGATAATGATTATCATAAGGTTTCAGAATAGCAGAGGCTAAGTGGTAGCAATAAACAATTAAAGAAAAGGGACACTAAATTACTGTAACACCAACAAGGGGCAGCAACCCCTAGGTAGTTCCAAGAAATAGAGTTCATACATTAAAGGAGAGGGTGAATGTGCATTAGGAAGGCCACTATAACACAATGGCAAATGTATATGGCAGCAAGTCCTCTGATCTTTCCCCAAATCATTCTATGGCCATTTACCCACACTGCTGTTTCAGATGTGTGTCTTTACTTAGAAAAGATCAACATGACCTCTGGCACTTAGTAAGCAAATTGATCTACAAATATGTCCTCTTTTTGACACCATTAGGAAAGAGAATCAGAAGTAGTTTGAATACACATGGAATAGACAACTGTGCACACTTATAAACTTTGCTTGACACAACACTCTTAAATGGCCTTACTCTTTGGGGCCTTATAAGATCCATCTCCCTTCTTTCCTCTCGCTTGATCTTGAGAACACATTCTAATATATCATTTTCACATGAATATTCATCTCAGAATCTGTTTCTAGGGAACACATCTTATGACATGTTCCACACCATTTGGGTCTTTTTACAAATTGACCTAAATCGATTTTGGAAGAAATTGAGCAATGATACATAAGTGAAAAATAAAAAGAACAAACATTTTCCCCTATATTTGGGGACATTTCTGTTCACACAAAATGTGTTCGTTGCAGGTTTCTTTTCTAATTTTAATGGATACATAATAATCATGCTTATTTATGGCGTACATGTGAAATTTTGATACAGGTATGTAATGTGTCATGGTCAAATCAGGTCACTTGGGATATCCACCACCTCAAACATTTATCATTTTTTTGTGTTAGGAATAATACTGAGTGTTCAGTAGCAAAATAATGGGACTATAGTTAGCAATAATTTATTATATATTTCAAAATAAATAGAAGAGTAGAATCAGAAAGTTTATTGTAGGTTTTTTAATGGAATATTTATGCTTTGATTCTTCTACCATACAAAATGTCTCTATGCATTGTCCCTGGGTTTCAGAGAAATATCTTCTAGCACACTGCACCCAAGAGTTGAAGGTGGCTTCTGTTTCTGCATGTATGCAAACAAACAAAGAAAAAATAAACAACAAAAAGTTAAATCATCTGTGAGTTCTTTTAGGAAATTAGAAAATCTCCTAATTTAAAAGAGAGGGCACAACTGCTTAATGAATGAACTGGTAGTGACTCTGCTCTTTCAGGGATCATTATGCTTCATTTGTCAATACAAATATTAGCTCTCTGAGGATTAATTTTAAGGTCAAAAGTAAAAGATGAAACCCACAAAGGGGAATTGGCAATGGCATCCCCGTGGCTCACAACCACCATTACTTTATCAGAGCAGGGCTTCAACAGTCCACAAGGAGTCACCTGAGGGTGCCTAGAAATAGCCTGGACACCTCCACAAGAACCCTGGACAAAGAATGCTGGCTGGCGAAGGCCAAGAACTCTGTGGATGTGTCACTGTTTCTTCCTCATCTTTATTTCCTTTCTTTACATCATCTTCATACACCCTCAAAAGTACGCTATTTTCTTTCCTTTGAACTAGCAAAAGGGATCCCAAAGGAAAATAAAGGAATATGTAGGGGGGCTTGCTGAGGAAAATTATTTGTTTTCTTATTTCAAGATTCTTATAAAAAGATAATCATACTAGACTTTTAACATAAAGCATCATTTAATTCAAAATGTTCTCTCTACTTTCCCTCAAACCATCCTGCATATTATAACTGGGATTAACTGACATCATTTAGGTGGGTGGCTGGTGAGTATTAAAATAAAGTAGTTTAATGGATTTTGGAAGTTTCAGGAACAAAATGGGATTGCAGTCATTTTTATAAACTGAAACAAGTTGTGAAGATTAGGCATTATTACATTGTGCCTGAATGTATTCCTGGTTGTTTACGAAGACACTTGCTTGGATCCAAAGAATATTTTTCAAAAGAGATGGCATACTTATTTTTTTCCCTTTTCCTTCTTATGAACTTGCAGATCCAGTGTGCATAGACCTTTTATTACTGTGTGTAGCATTCTACTGAGTCAGACCTCAAGCTTGTAGAAAAGCTTGTCCTTGCTTTTGTGACGTGATGGTTTCTTTCTGTTTCAAAAGAAAAATATAAAGATTTACCAGGACAACAATGACAGTAGTAAACCCACATTAAAGCTGTTACATTCTTTTTCTCATAAAGAACTATTTTCTCATGAAAAATAAAATCCTAGTATATTATCAGCTCTGATGAACAAATGAATATAGGTCACACTTCATATTTACTTGTGTTCAGATATATGAAATACTGGTAATTGGGCATGCGGTTTTCTTTGACAATAGTAATTCTAGTTTCCTGGGAACTATTTGCTACTATTTCATTCCACTGTAAACTTAGAAGAAAGAGGCTTCTATGATTTTGTATATTAGTTTTGAGGGTAATGATCAGCAAAGGAGAAGTTAAAAAGAAAAAAACACAGACAAGTGAAAACAAACAAACAAAAAATAACCCTTTTATTGTCAGCTGCTATTACTTCAGTTTTGTCTTTGACTAAACATGTATTTTGTCAGAACACAAAAGAAAGCAACCTCTAATATTTAATCAAGTGGTATTAAAATACTTACATTTTCTACCACGCAATTTTCAGACTTAATTTAGTTTTCCTTTTAGTTAAAAAAAAAAAAACAAAACACTTTGCATTCATTACCTTATTCTTATATCCTTTTATGGAAAATAGTTACATCCATACATCAGAAAAGTTTGTGGAAGACATGCTAATCAGCCATGAAACACACAAGGAAGAGAAAACTCATGTGATGCTCTTAGCATTCCTCTCCCCGGAGCAATACCTTACTTCTGTGTGGGGTAGAGCATCTGCCTCCATCACAAAATGAGTGAAAATATCTAAGCAAAAAATCATCTTTGTTTTCCTTGCAGATTGCACAATTTATCTCCAATAACACACACATTCATCGTCACTAGAGCTCAGTGGAATAATTATGAATATTTCCTGAATAGACCATGCAAAGCCATATGCTCTTGGTGGAAAGAATGTGAAGAAGATACTTAAAACTAGCACAAATAATAAGACTGCAAAGTCAGCCACTTACAGTTCAGCAGCATTTGAAATCATATATGCATGCAAGGAGAGTGGTCTGTGACTGTGAATAGATTTCTGGACTTCTTTGAGGTAGAAGGAGTTTGGTAGGAGAGAATAGGAACTTCAAATATTCTGTTACAAGACAGACTTTTTAAAAAGAAGTTATTAGAGTAAAATGTTAATATAAAATATCAATAAATATAGTTATTACTATATCTACTATAATCTGCAATGTTAAAGAATTTAAAAGAAAGCAGGAGACTGAAGATGTGGTGAAGAAAAGAAAAATTGCATTAATGTTAAAATATCTTGCAAGTCACTGTGAAGTAATATAGTAAAACATAACAATATTTGTTATTTACATTGAATTTTGCAGTTTACAAGAATACTTTACAATATAGGTTCTCATTTAATTATTTCAGTAGGTGTTGTTACATATTATTAGCCCCATTTTATGGTAGATAAAATAGATTCATAGGGTTTAAAGGATTTGTCCAAGGTTACAAATATATAAGTGGCAAAAATTTGCAGGGAATTGCATTTCCTGACTTTTCCCTAGATTGGCAAATTCACTGTACCTGAGATATAAAGGAAAATGAAGATGGTCTGGATCACCAATAGGATATGCAAATCAAAACTCTTTGAGGCACCAAGCTCAAGATGATTGAGGACACTAGAACAAGCTAAAGAGGATATACAAATTTCCAAAACATAATACTGAGGTTAGTGGCCCAAAGAAGCAGATAGAATGGAGAGTTTCATCCCTAGCCTGAAGTGGTATCATTGTCAGGAGGCTTATTTTACATGTTAATTTATTTAAACATTACAATTCTTAATTGTCCTTCATCTTTCGCAATTTTAAAACAGCTCTAGAGTTTAAAACCAAATTATTTTAAAATAAGTTGAAGAGTTTAAGGAAACCATCTTAGATTTTTAAACACTTATAATGTGTTTTCTCATCACTATTTCACCTATGTTGCTACATTCATCACCACCTGACTTACATATGATTATCTGTTCCTTCAACCATGATGTAAGCATAGTAAAAGTAAGATATTTTTCATTTTATTTTCTAAACATGACTCTAACTTCTATCTAGAGGTATGTGTCTGGTATGAAACAGGCATTGATTAAGTATTTCTTGAATTTATTAATGAGTTTATATATGGTTGAAATGTGATGTCCCCTCATCTCTTTCACTAGCCCCTTATTCTTTTTTGGCTTTTTTTCTACAGATATTCTATGAGATGTAGTTTCTTGGTCTTTTAGCTTAGGATTTTCCTCCTCATATTCCTTTGTTTGACAAAGCCAAATCAAGATTAATTCTAATGCATTTTATTCACAATATCTTTTTAAATTCACTGACTACTCTTAGTCAAAGTACATGCTCCATGATAACACATTCCTTATTTACTTTTCTAACTTTAATCTCTCTGATTGTTCAATGAAGCCTGCAATCTGTTTCCATAGTATCTCTAGCATGCCATTTTAATGAACACACTCCATTGCTCAGGAATGGCTGTTGGCTCCTGAATCTTATCAGATGGGCAATGATTGGGAGAAGAGAGCATGCCATGACCTATGCCCCTGCCAACACATATGTTTTTAAAACACGAATGTACTTTCCTAACTGATCGATGTAGGGATATATCACTTTATCAGAAGCAGAGAGGTACCATTGTCCAGGGGCAGATTCAGCATAAATGGGTCCCATTTCCCTCTAACCTCAAGATTCTAAAACAAATATACACAACTTTGGGTAATATTATTTACCCAATATAAGGTCTTATGAGAACGACAAAGTTCAATTGGTCTGTGACAGTATGAAGCTTATATCATTTAAATACTCTTTCAGTTATTGAATGAAAAGTAAGTGCCAGCAAGGTCAAGTCCATATAATTTTCTCAGATTTATTGAATCAAATATCTGCCTCGATATTCCTGCTTTGGCTTTGTGAAAATCTCATTTTTCTGAAGTTCAATACATCCATCTTTTCCCAATACATTTCTCTCACTTTCAGACAAAGAAAAAAGAACATCAAAACGTTTAACTCATCTGAATTGTATTGCATTACATTGTCCAAGGGTGTAAACAAAACTTCTGAGATATTAAAAAAAAAAAGAAAAGAAAAAATGGAAGAAAAAAGAAATAAACAATCGAAAGCCCATATTTTTCTTTTCTTTTTTATTATACTTTAAGTTCTAGGGTACATGTGCACAACGTGCAGGTTTGTTACATATGTATACTTGGGCCATGTTGGTGTGCTGCACCCGTCAACTCGTCAGCACCCATCAACTCGTCATTTACATCAGGTATAACTCCCAATGCCATCCCTCCCCTCTTCCCTCTCCCCATAATAGGCCCCGGTGTGTGATGTTCCCCCTCCCATATCCTAGTGATCTCATTGTTCAATTCCCACCTATGAGTGAGAACATGCGGTGTTTGTTTTCTTTTCTTGCGAAAGTTTGCTGAGAGTGATGGTTTCCAGCTGCACCCATGTCCCTACAAAGGACATTGAAACTCATCCTTTTTTATGGCTGCATAGTATTCCATGGTGATATGTGACCCATTTTCTTAATCCAGTCTGTCCTGATGGACATTTGGGTTGATTCCAGTCTTTGCTATTGTGAATAGTGCCGCAATAAACCATACGTGTGCATGTGTCTTTATAGTAGCATGGTTTAATAATCCTTTGGGTAATACCCAGTAATGGGATGGCTGGGTTCAATGGTATTTCTAGTTCTAGATCCTTGAGGAATCGCCATACTGTTTTCCACAATCGCTGAAATCCAGTTTACGATCCCACCAACAGTGTAAAAGCGTTCCTATTTCTCACATCCTCTCCAGCACCTGTTGTTTCCTGACTTTTTAATGATTGCCTTCTAACTGGTATAGATGGTATCTCATTGTGGTTTTCATTTGCATTTCTCTGATGGCCAGTGATGATGGCACTTTTTCATGTATCTGTTGGCTGTATGCATGTCTTCTTTTGAGAATGTTCTGTTCATATCCTTTGCGCACTTTTTGATGGGGTTGTTTGTTTTTTTCTTGTAAAATTTGTTTGAGTTCTTTGGGGTTTCTGGATATTAGCCCTTTGTCTGATGGAGTAGATTGTAACATTTTTCTCCCATTTCTGTAGGTTGTCTGTTCACTCTATGGTAAGTTTCTTTTGCTGTGGAGAAACTCTTTAGTTTAATTAGATCCATTTGTCAATTTTGGCTTTTGTTGCTAATTGCTTGGTGTTTTAGACATGAAGTCCTTGCCCATGCCTATGTCCTGAATGGTATTACCTAGGTTTTCTTCTAGGGTTTTTTGTGGTTTTAGGTCTAACATTTAAGTCTCTAATCCATCTTGATTAATTTTCATATAAGGAGTAAGGAAAAGGATCCAGTTTCAGCTTTCTACTTATGGCTAGCCCAATTTTTCCCAGCCACCAATTTATTAAATAGGGAATCCTTTCCCCATTTCTTGTTTCTCTTCAGGTTTGTCAAAGATCAGATGGCTGTAGAATGTGTGGGTCTATCGCTCTTTTTTGGTACCAGTACCATGCTGTTTTGGTTACTGTAGCCTTGTAGTATAGTTTGAAATCAGGTATCGTGATGGCTCCAGCTTTGTTCTTTTGACTTAGGATTGTCTTGGCAATGCGGGCTCTTTTTTGGTTCCATATAAACTTTAAAGCAGTTTTTTCCAATTCTGTGAAGAAAGTCATTGGTAGCTTAAAGCCCATATTTTAAAAGCATAATCCAAAATAATTATGTTTGCATAATCTCTGTAATCAAAGAACTCTCAACTGCTTATTTTGCCTGATTTCAGATAGAGATAATTTGTTTTTACTTCTGACATATCAAATTTATACCTTTAATTTATGCATTTATTCAAGTGTAGAAGGGGGACATTTTTATTAAACTTTGGCAATAGATTATTGGACACTGAAAAATTCTTATCCATCATTTCCTTGGGAGAATGATGTGCTTAATTATTTATGCAATTCATATATTTATTGATTTTGTATTAATCTAGTTGGAATATGTTGGGGATTCTACTATAAATAATGAACTTAACAACAATCATTAATTCACGTTTTGTAAGTCTTGAATTTATTCGTGGTCCATATACTCTTCATTTGCTGTTAATTTCCCTTGAACACTGCTTTATTCTAGCAATAAATCATAATCATTTATGAGTACATGAATTAATTTTTAAAAGCCCCATCCATCTCATTAAGGAATGTATTTCCAGTAAAATTTATTTTTCATGTTTTAATTAATTGTGTACTATTAATAATTGCATAGTAATTCAATATAAGGGAATTTTGTTAACATTTACAGCTTTATAGGAATTGAAAGATCAATTTTGATTTATAAATATAATTTAATTGAAAAGTATGTTACAGTGAGCCATAAAACTGTTCATGTATAAAAAATGTATAATAGAATAAATTTCTATATAAGAAATGCCATGCAAATATGAGTTTTTGAAGGAAGATACAAACTTAACTAAAAATGATCCAAGATTTCCCACTCCTGTGGCATTGCTTAGACGATGAGCTAAGTGGGATTGTTTTCTTCTTCTTTCCTCAGAAGGGAAGAGTGCACCAAAAACAAGTTTCCAACAAGACCTGTGGCTTTTCCAATGCTTTAGAAGGATCTACAATTTCCTATTGGCTCCAAGACTTCCAGGTAATGAGCAGCTGGTATGCCAGATGTTCATAAAATCCTGGCATTCAAACCTAGATTTACAGATGTGCAAGTAATCTATGTGACTCTTCACTGATAAGGCTGACCTCACATTTTTCCCTGCAAGAAAGGAGAAAAATAGGAGAGACTGCTCAACCATTGATATACAATCCCATGGAACATGTACAGCAGAACATGTCCTCTCAATAGGACAATAGGTAGATCTGAGTCCATGTGTTCTTTTTTGTTGACTCTGGCCTTGTTATCTTTCCCCAAAAAATACATAATGTTAATTGAAACAGTAGAATGTGGAATCTTTTCACAATAGGTGAGGCTATACATGGAACATTCTTGCTCAACTTAGGAAGTAATGTGAGATTTATGAATGCTAACATATAACATTTTAATATGATTTCACTTAGATAATCACAGGTATTGATTCACTTAGATTCCGTTGAACAGATTTAAAAGAGTGGAACAGTGTTATTATTTCACTATTCAAATTTCAATATTAAAACACACGGAAGATTATGTATTTTGCCACCATGTAAAATTTAGGCTGAAAAAATTTGATATCATAGATTTATAAGTTATGAAAGTTATTTCAGAATGTGTATACAAGCAAAAGTAAAACTTGAAGACCAATAATTCAGATATTTAATTTTATTTAATCATACAAGGCAGGAGACAAAAATCTGGGAAATTTATAAACCTTGCAGAAAGCTAGAACCATGAAGAACCACATGTTCAATGAAAAGGTGAATTAGAACACAAGAGTCATCAAAAAATTAAAAAAAAAGATAATAAGGTAACTTGATCAACTTAGTTTTGTTGCTGGATATTCTCTCATAATTCGTAGGCACAGGTTATCCTTCATGTAGTTTTAAAACCGAAATCATGATCCCAATCTCATTCATAATCTTCATGTAGAAGATATCGATAACCATGTTTCCAGGTTGACAGCATGCCAGACAACTAGCAGAAGCAAACTGCAACATTCTAGAGGAACATACCCTAAAATCAGTCTCAATTTTTTTTCCCTTATCAATCTTCAAGGATCATGGTCTTTTATTATGAGGAGGTGTGATACCATGTTCAAGATTCAACAGAAACAACTTCAAATGAAGCCATTTTGTAAAACTGAAAACATTGGCACTATTAAAAAGCAAATATAAAATGCATACTTAATATTATTTAAAAAACAAAGTAGAACATTGAAAATATAACACTGGATCAAGTGACTTTAAATGAGTATTTGGAAATTAGCAAAATACCAGTACTAGCTTGGAGCAATGTATTTATTGGAATTTGAAACACAAAGGATGGGGGCTAAGCTCAAGAATATTCGTGAAAATACACCAGAAAAAATCAATTGATCTATCAATAAGCAACCAAAAATGAATGAAAAATAAGCACCTGAATACATACATAACATTGTCACTAGGGAAATAAAAATTAAAACTGTAAGGAGATACTAGTACACACACCAGAGTGGTTAAAATCCAAAACACTGGCCACATGTAGAAAAGGTTATGGAGTAACTAGAACCCTCATGCATCACTGCATGGTGAGACTATGAAATACTATAACGATAAGAGAAAAAAACTTGGAAATTATTTAAAATGGTAAATATATGTCATACGATCCAGTCATTCCTCTTTTAGAACTTATTGAAGAAAAGTAAAAGTATGCTTCCTCCCAAAGACTTCAGCATGAATGTCCATAGCAGATTTATTTGTAATAATAAAACCTGGAAACAACCCACATATTCATTAATCAGAGGATGGATTAAAAATTGTTGTATATTCATTCAATGGAATATTATTCAATAGTATAAATGAATAAACTATGTCTTTATAGATAAACAACATGGATAAATCTTAAAATAATTGTATTGGGTAAATGAAGGAAGATTCAAAAAAGAGTGGATATACATAACTCAATGTAAGCGCAATTCTAGAAAATGCGTATCGGTGTGGATAGGAGGTGGAGAAGCAAAAGATCAGTAAGGAGCCATTATAAAGTGGTAGGAAGAGTTTTAGAGGTGCTGTGGTGGTGGTGGTGACTTCAGTGATGTATACCCCTGTTAAATGTTATCAAAGTGTACAGTTTAATGATGTTCAGTTTACTGTCCATCAATTATAGAACTCAAAATAAACCTGAAAAATCAAAGTAAGGAGAACAAGAAAGGAAGTTTAAAAAACACTACAAAATCTAAATCATGCTACCTGGTTATTATCTTCAATAATATTTGGTAATACTTCAGGCATCTCTTTTTCTTTAATTTCCAATTTTTATTTTAAGTTCAAGGGCACATGTGCAGGGTGTGGGTTTGTTACATAGGTAAATGTGTGCCATGGTGGTTTGCTGCAAAGATCATCTCATTACCCAGGTATTAAGACCAGCATCCACTAGCTATTCTTCCTGAACTTCTCCCTCCTCCCAACACCCACCCTCCAACAGGCCCCAGTATGTGTTGTTCCCCCTGTTTGTCCATGTGTTCTCATTACTTAGCTCCCACTTATAAGTGAGAACCTGTGGTATTTGTTTTTCTGTTCCCGTGTTACTTTGCTAAGTACAATGGCCTCTAGTTCCATCCATGTCCCTGAAAATGACATTATCTCATTCCTTTTTATGGCTGCATAGTAGTCCATGGTGTATACGCACCACATTTTTTTTATCCAGTCTATCGTTGATGGGCATTTAGGTGGACTCTATGTCTTTGCTATTGTGAATAGTGCTGCCGTGAACATATGCATGCATGTGTCTTTAGCCTAGAACAATTTATATCCCCTTGGGTTTATACCAAGTAATGGGATTCCTGGACTAAATGGTGTTTCTGCCTCTAGGCCTTTGAGGCATCGCCACACTGTCTTCCACAATGGTTTAACTAGTTTACACTCCCACCAGTGCTGTATAAGCATTCTATTTTCTCTGCAATCTTTCCAGCATCTGTTACTTTTTGACTTTTAAAAATAGACAATCTGACTGATGTAAGATGGTATCTCATTTTGGTTTTGATTTGCATTTTTCTAATGATCAGTAATGTTGAGATTCGTTTTTATATTTGTTGGCCACATGTCTGTCTTCATTTGATCATTGTCTGTCCATGTCATTTGCCCACTTTTTAATGAGTTTTTTTTCTTTTTTTGTAAATTTGTATAAGTTCCTTATAGATGCTGAATTTTAGACCTTTGTAAGATAGATGCATAAGTTGCAAAAATTTCTCCCGTTCTGTACGCTGTCTGTTTTCTCTGTTGATAGTTTCTTTTACTGCACAGAGCTCTTTAGTTTCCATTTGTCAATTTTTGCCTTTATTGCAATTGCTTTTGCATCTTTGTCATGAAATCTTTGTCAATGCCTATGTCCTGAATGGTACTATCTAGGTTTTCTTCTAGGGTTTTTATAGTTTTCAGTTTTACATTTAAGTGTTTAATCCATCTTGAGTTGATGTTTATATATGGTGTAAGGAAATGGACTGGTTTCAGTTTTCTGCATGTGGCTAGCCAGTTCTCCCGGCACCATTTATTAAATAGGGAATCCTTTCCCCATTGCTTGTTTTTGTCAGGTTTGTCAAAGATCAGATGGTTGTAGGTGTGCAGATTTACTTCTGGGTTCTCTATTTTGTTCCATTGGTCTATGTGTCTGTTCTTGTACCAGTTACTGTACCCCCGTAGTATAATATGAAGTCAGGAATCCTGACGTCTCCAGCTTTCTTCTTTTTGTCTAGGATTGCCTTTGCTATTTAGGTTCTTTTATGATGTCATATGAATTTTAAAATAGTTTTTTTCTAATTCTGTGAATAATGTCAATGGTAGTTTAATAGAATGACATGGAATCTACAAATTGCTTTGGGAAGTATCCCAGTTTTACAATATTGATTCTTCCCATCTATGAGCGTGGAATGTTTTTCCATTTGTTTGGGTCATCTCTGATGTTTTGAGCAGTGGTTTTAGTTCTTGAAGAGGTCTTCACTTCCCTTGTTGGCAGTATTCCTAGGTATCCTTTTGCGGCAATTGTGAATGGAAGTTTATTCATGATTTGGCTCTCAGCTTGTCTGTTGTTGGTGTATAGGAATGCTAGTGATTTTTATATGTTGATTTTGTATCCTGAGACTTTGCTAAAGTTGCTTATCAAATTAAGAAGCTTTTGGGGCTGAAACAATAGAGTTTTCTAGATATAGTATCATGTTGTCTGCAAACAAAGATAGATTCAAATAGGGTATTCCTATTTGAATACCCTTTATTTCCTTCTCTTGTCAGGCATCTCTTAGTGTGTATAATTGAAAAATAAATACAATTTCAAAGCTTCCATTAATTGAGCAATTTTTGTGTGCAACATTCTGATCTATATCATTATCTGTTCAGTAACTATCTTTATCTTTTTTAACCTTATAAGAGCCTTACGTAGAGATACTAATATTACCCTATCCACCAGAAGCATGTAAATAAAGATACTGGAATGCTATGATATGAATAGGTTCTGCCCCCCAAAAATTGTGTCAGTTGAAATTTAATCCCCAAAGAAGTGCAGTTAAGAGTTGGGGGCCTTTGGGAAACAATTAGGTAATTCATGAGGGCTCTGCTTTCATAAATGGGATTAGTGCTTCTTTAAAAGAGGCCCAAGGGAGTTTCTTCTATCTGGCCCTTCCTGGTGCAGCCACAAGGCACTGTCTCTGAAGCAGAGAGTGAGCCCTCATCAGACACCAAATATACCATGTCATAATCTTGGACTTTCCAGCCTCCAGAACTGTGAGCAATACATTTCTGTTGTTTATAAATTACCCAGTCTAAAATATTTTGTTATAGCAGCCTGAACAAATTAAGACAGAACAAGACAGTTTGATTAACTAGCCCAAGACTCTGTAAGCAATAAATTATAATCTATGCCAGATACACTCCACAATTCTTACTAGTAAACACTTTAGAAAACTCTATAATTCTAGTTTGCAAAATATGACACCTGAGCCAGCAGCATCACCTTCACTTAGAAGTTTGTTTTAAATCAAATTATCAGATGATACTGAGCCAGAAAATCCAGGGTAGGGCCTAGCAAATGTGTATTTCAACCCATTAAACTTCAACAACTACTGTATTTGTAATATTAAGGACTATAGTTAGATAAAAAAAGACAGAGTAAGCAAATAAGATCATAATTTTTAATTTAAAATTTAAAAAATTTAATTTATATGAATTTGAATGTATTTTATCTATAATAAGAAATATCAATTATATTTTGTATATAATTTAAATGTAATGTATATTATTATATTAAACACATAAGAGCCAGTCTGCCCAAAGGTCCTTCCTAAGATAGATTGATAGATCAGCAGTGCTTGGCCTTGAGAGGAGGGGTTGAAGAAGACTCTGAGGACACCTTCGTGTACTCTCAGTGATGCAGCGACAATTTGAGGGACAGGGCCAAGATGGCTAAGTAGAAGCTGCAGTGTTTGGAGGCTCCCATAGGAAAAAAAGCATAATAAACGTGTGACTCCATCACGGGCAACCAAGGTATCCAAGTTCTCATTAAAATTGACTAGAAAGTTGGCGAGACCCATAGAGAGAAGGAAGAACAGTGTGTTGAGGTAGACCACCTGAGAGTCACACAGGGAATGGGAACCCACTTCCACCAGTCAAGGGAAGCAGTGAGTGAGCACGCTACCCAGCTGAAGAAACTGCTTTTTCCACGGAATTTTGCAACCCATGGACTAGCGAACCCATGCCACTGGGGCCTAGCGTCCCAACTCCGGAATGCGCAGATTCTTACAGCTTCTCAGCTGAAATCTGCTTAAGCTTACTGAACTCCCGGGGGAGGGGCGACCAGCACCTGCTGCTGCTGTCTAAGCTGTTTGAGCTCCTTGGGGGAGGGGCAGCAGCCAGCACTGGGACTCACAACTCCCTAACACGCTAAGCTTCAAGGGTGGGGGAAGCGTGGCACCCATTTCTATAGCTCCAGGCTGAGCTTTTCCCCTGCTGGAGCCGGGAAGACTGGCTGACTTGGTCTCAAGATTTGTTCCCACAGCGCCACACACCGGCTGTGGCAGTCTGCGACCAGAGTGCCTATTCAGGCATAACCCTGACCTATCCTTTCTCAGGGGATCCTGCTTCCCTGCAGGATTTCCAATAATGCCAGCTAGAGTCTCAGGGACAGAATTCTAATCTTCCAAGGCCTGAGCCCTTAGTGGGAGGGGTGGCCGCAGTCTCTGTGGACAAGCAGACTTAGCCTCTCCTCCTGGTAGTTTTGAGAAATCCGGGAAGCCTAGAGGAGTGGGTTTTGCCCAAGTGAATCATACCCTCTCTATCAAGGGGCAAACGGATTCTGCTCCTGGTGCCACCCAACTGGATGAGACCCTCCAACAGGGGTTGTCAGATACCCTATACAGGAGATATCCTACTGGTATCAGGTTGGTGCTCCTTGAGGTCAGAGGTCCCAAAAGAAGGAGCAGGCACCCATCTTTGCTGCTCTGTAGCCTCCTTGAGGGACATTTCTTGGCATGGGAGTGATTCAGATGAATAGGGTCTGGAGTGAACCCCCAGCAAACTGCAGCAGCTCTACAGAATAGGGACCTGGGTACTGAAAGAAAAAACAAGTAGAAAGCAACAACAACAGCATCAACAATAACAACAACAAAAAGGCCCCCACAGAACCCCATCCAAGGGTTAGCAGCTTCAAAGACCAAAACTAGATAAACTCATGAATACGAGAAAGAATCAGTGAAAAAAATGCAGAAAACCCAAAAGGCCAGAGAGCCTCTTTTCCTGCGAATGATCACTATGTCTCTCCATCAAGGCTGCAGAACTGGACGGAGGATCAGTTGGCTGAACGGACAGAAGTAGCCTTCACAAGATGGGTAATAAAAAACTATGACGAGCTAAAGGAGGATGTTCTAACCCAATGTAAAGAAGCTAAGACATTGATAAAAAGTTAGAGGAACTGCTAACTAGAATAACCAATTTAGAGAGGAACATAAAGGACCTGATGGAAGTTGAACTTCCTGAAGCAGAAGAAAGGCTATAAGTTTGAAGACCACCTTACTGAAATAAGATATGCAGACAAAAATGGAAAAAAAAAAAGAATAAAAAGGAATGAACAAAGCCTCCAAGAAATATGGGAATTCATAAAAAGACGGAACCTATGATTGATTGGAGTACCAGAAGGAGACAAGGAGAATGGAAACAAGCTGGAAAACACACTTCAGGATATTATCCAGGAGAACTTCCCCAACCTAGCAAGACAGGCTATCATGCAAATTCAGGAAATACAGAGAACATCATTAAGATACTGCATGGGATAATCAACCCCAAGACACATAATCTTTAGATTCCCCAAGGTCGAAATTAAGGAAAATCTGTTAAGGGCAGCCAGAGAGAAAGGCCAAGTAACCTACAAAGGGAAGCCCATCAGACTAACAGCAGATCTCTCAGCAGAAACTCTCCAAGCCAGAAGACATTGGGGGACAATATTCAACATTCTTAAAGAAAATACTTTTCAACACTGATTTTGATATCCAGTCAAACTAAGCTTTGTAAGTGATGGAGAAATAAAATCCTCTTCAGACAAGCAAATGTTGAGGGATTTCGTTACCACCAGGACTGTCCTGCAGGAGCTCCTGAAAGAAACACTGATTATGGAAAGGAGAAACCAGTACCAGTCACTACAAAAACACACCAAAATAAAAGATCAATGACATTACAAAAAACTGCATCAACTAGTGTGCAAAATAACCAAATAGCATCATGATGATGATCGAATTCACACATAACAATACTAACCATACATGTAAATGGGCTAAATGCCCCAATTGAAAGACACAGACTGGCAAATTGGATGAGTCAGGACCCATCGGTGTGCTGTATTCAGACTCATCTTACTTCCAAAGACACACGCAGGCTCAAAATAAAGGGATGGAGGAAAATTTACCAAGCAAATGGAAAGAAAAAAAAAACAGGGGTCACAATTCTAGTCTATCAAAAAACAGATTTTAAGCCAAAAAAAAAAAAAAAAATCTAAAATGACAAAGAAGGGCATTACATAATGATAAAGGGAACAATTAAATAAGAATAGCTAAGTATTATAAATATATATGCACCCAATACAGCAGCACCCAGATTCATAAAAGAAGTACTTAGAGATCGACAAAGAGACTTAGATTCTCATACAAGAATAGTGAGAGACTTTAACACTCTACTCTCAGGATTACACAGATCAATGAGACAGAAAATTAACAAGGGTATTCAGAACTTGAACTCAGCTCTGGATGAAGTGGACCAAGCAGACGTCTACAAAACTCTCTACCTCAAATCAACAGAATAAACACTGTTCTCAGTGCTACATGGCGCTTATTCTAAAATCGACCACATAATTGGAAGTAAAACACTCCTCAGCAAATTCGAAAGAACTCAAATCGTAATAAAGAGTCTTTCAGACCACAGTGCAATCAAATTAGAACTCAGGATTAAGAAGCTCACTCAAAACCACACAATTTCATGGAAATTGAACAACCTGCCCCTAAATGACTACTGGGTAAATAATGAAATTAAGGCAGAAATTAACAAGCTCTTTGAAACAAATGAGACAGCATACCAGGATATCTGGGATACAGCTAAAAGAGTGTTAAGAGGGAAATTTATAACATTAAATGCCCACATCAGAAAGCTAGAAATATCTCAAATCGACACCCTCATGTCACAATTAAAAGTGCTAGAAAGGCAAGAGCAAACTAATCCAAAAGCTAGCAGAGGAAAAGAAATAACTAAGATCAGAGAACAATTGAAGGAGATAGGGACACAAAACTAAACCCTTAAAAAAATCAGTGAATCTATGAGCTGTTTTTTTTTTTTTTCCTAAAAATTTAACAAAATAGATAGACAGTTAGCTAGACTAATAAAGTATAAGAGAGAGAAGAATCCAATAGACACAATAAAAAATGATAAAGGAGATATCACCACTGACCCCACAGAAATACAAACTACTATCAGAGAATAGTATAAACACCTCTGCACAAATAAACGAGAAAATCTAGAAGAAATGAACAAATTCCTGGACACATACACTCTACCAAGACTAAACCAGGAAGGAGTTGAATCCCTGAATAGACCAATAACACGCTCTGAAATTGAGGCAGTAATTAATATCCCACCACCCAAAAAAAGGCCAGGACCAGACGGATTCATAGCTGAAATCTACCAGAAATACAAAGAAGAACTGGTACCATTCCTTCTGAAACTACTCCAAACAGTTGATAAAGAGGGATTCTTCCTTAGCTCATTTTATAAAGCCAGCATCATCCTGGCACAAAAATCGGGAAGAGCACAAGAAAAAAGGAAACTTCAGGCCAATAACCCTGATGAACATTAATGCGAAAAATCCTCAGTAAAATACTGGTAAACCGAATCAAGCATTAGATCAAAACACTTACCCACCACGATCAAGTCGGCTTTATCCCTGGGATGCAAGGTGCATATTTTCAATATACACAAATGAATAAACATAATCCATCATATAAACAGAATCAAAGACAAAAACTACATGATTATCTCAATAGATGTAGAGAATGCCTTTGACAAAATTCAAAATTCCTTCATGTTAAGAACTCTCAACAAACTAGGTACTGATATAACATACCTCAAAATAATAGCTATTTATGACAAACTCAGAGCGAATATCGTATTGAATGGGTGAAAGCTGAAAGCATTCCCTTTGAAAACTGGTACAAGACAAGGATATCCTCTCTCACCAATCCTATTCAACATTGTATTGGAAGTTCTGGCCAGGGCAATCAGGCAAGAGAAAGAAATAAAGGATATTCAAATAGAAAGAGAGAAAGTTTAGTTGTCTCTATTTGCAGATGACATGATTTTATATATAGAAAAACTCCATTGTGTCAGCCCCAAAACTCCTTAAACTGATAAGAAACTTCAGTAAAGTCTCAGGATACAAAATCAATGTGCAAAATCACAAGCATTCCTCTTTTAAAGTGGTAGCTAACAACAGAAAGCATGGCATAAGTCAGTGAGTCAATAATAACCATTAAACTTTGGAAAAATAGAACAATATGAAATACAAACCTATAAAAAATAATATGTAAGATATTGAGTGATTTGGAATTCAATCAAATAACATTTATTTAGATAGATGTGAAGTATTTGAATAACTAGAATTAGGTGGATGTTAAGGCAAACTCATAGAATAAGTATGTGCCTTTTAAGCATCTTCTCAAGGTAATTTATTTTTTGAGAAAGTTTTGCATTGTGGAAGTATAAAAATATCTATAATCTTTCAAATCAGGAACTACTCACTTACTGAAAGCAAATCAACCTCAATTATTTTTCCTCTGTCTTTAATTACTTTGGGGATGGCTAAAGGTTATTAAAATACTCATTTAAATCCCTAGTAAGCTTCCTATTTACCTCTGCTTTCTCAATTGTTGCACTTTTAAAACAAATTGTAGACATTTCACTTTTACAATGCTGTCATAAAACAATGTGTCCACATCGAAAATGAAGTAATGAGAGGGTAGATTTATTATGTTGCAGTTAAGCTAGGGATTTTTTTTTAAAGTTTCTTGAACCTCTCACATAATTTCTAAATTGCTTTTACATAATTCCAGCAAATATGCCAGGGGACTATCTTGTAATTTAAGTTAAAATAATGCAAATGACAGGTTGAATATTAAATGAGAGACTTCCAGTGGCCATAAGCATTTTGGACTTCCACTATAATTTATTCATACAATTGAGCAGTTGGAATCAGATTTTTGAATTAATGCAAAGGGTATCATAATATATAGTTCCAAAGAGTATGACAGGCTATGATTTGTCTCAGTAAATTGTTGGCAATTATGACTGACAAGGAGATTAGAATAAAGCCAGAAACAGAACTATCTAACAAACAAGAACTATTGCTAATGAATATAATTGTGTAGTTTTCGGGGCACCAGTGACCCAAGGACTAGAAGAACAGACTGAGGAGCTTGGTGAGTACCAAGTTTATCATAAAAGCTGTCATTTTGTTATTGCATCTGGAGGCAAAAGCCAATTTTTTCAATGACAATATCTCTATGTAATATGAAATGTTGTATAATAAAAATAATAAATTCCTCTGTTGTCTTTGTATCACCGAGTCACTTAGCAAGAAATAAAACCAGAGAAGCCTAAGTAAAGAATAGAAGCCATATTGTTCCAAAGGTCAGCGCAGTCTCCTTCATTCTCTTTTAAAATTGCTCAGATAAAAATAAATTTGATTTGTATTATAGTCATAAATTTCTTTAAAGAAGAGATTAAAGCTATGCAGAAGCTGCTTGTTTGAGCATATTCAATGCCTTTTAAAATATACAGATATTTTATTTCTTGATTAAATTCACATTTTCCATCAATATTTATGGTGTTTTCTGCTTCTGAAGATGACTTTGAAAAGAGCATTAAACTAAAAAAACACATTGCAGCACTTTTATTGTTACTTCTTTAATAACATTCTTTAGTACTATTAACCATTTACAGAAATAATTTTGAAACCTAAATATCATGCACTTCAAACTTCATAATGGTATGTATTAAATTATATGAATACATGTCATATACACATTATATATTTGGCTTAGAAAAGATTAAAAATTCATTTCATTTGATTCTTGGTAATACAAATGAGTATAAATAAACAATAAATATAATGTCCTTGTGGCACTTATGATAGTTCCAAAATATTTTATGTTATTTAATGTCTACCTTCATTAGATTGTCAGTTAACAAGGGCAAAGCAGTGTGCCTTTGTTCACAATATAGGCATCACATGACATTGTATGTCAACCTGTTGTTAATATACCCTCAATTAAATGTATTAAATTACTGAACTAAAAAGTAATTTCTACTTGTTGAAGCCTCATTATAAGTAAGCAGACCACTGAGTTCTACCTCTTGGATTTCAGACCATGCATTTCATTATGTGGACACAGCATTATAACATGGTTGTTAACTTAGAATGTGCAGAAATTATACAGGGTTGAATAATTGCTGAGAACCCACAAAGTATACTCACACAGGCTTTAGTATTGGAAAAGGAAATGACACAGCATGAAAAAGAAAATACAGGGAAACACAGAAACGTCCAAAAACTTCCAGACACAACAACCTGTGTTATTTGCACAGAATGCACTTTACCTTCAGATTATGAACCAAACAGTTATATTGCTCTCAGGTAAGCTAAGGTATAAGTTTACTGAGGGTTTTTATACACTTTGTTCTGTGTAACATGTTTAAACAGGTGCAAACCACCATTCAGTGCATTTTCAATAAACAATATAAATAAGTTAGTATAGAGTGATGTAATAGTAAGTTCTTATGCTACTAATAAAGACATACCTAAGACTGAGTAATTTATTAGAAAGTGAGGTTTAATGGGCCAGGCGCGGTGGCTCAAGCCTGTAATCCCAGCACTTTGGGAGGCCGAGACGGGCGGATCACGAGGTCAGGAGATCGAGACCATCCTGGCTAACACGGTGAAACCCCGTCTCTACTAAAATACAAAAAACTAGCCGGGCGAGGTGGCGGGCGCCTGTAGTCCCAGCTACTCCGGAGGCTGAGGCAGGGGAATGGCATAAACCCGGGAGGTGGAGCTTGCAGTGAGCTGAGATCCGGCCACTGCACTCCAGCCTGGGCGACAGAGCAAGACTCCGTCTCAAAAAAAAAAAAAAAAAAAAAAAAAAAAAAAAAAAAAAAAAAAAAAAAAAGTGAGGTTTAATGGACTCACAGTTCCACATGGCTGGGGGGGCCTCACAATCATGGTGGAAGACAATGGAAGAGCAAAGGGATGTCCTACATGGCAGCAGGTAAGAGAGCTTTTGCAGGGCAACTCCCCTGTATAAAACCATCAGATCACTTGAGACTTATTTACTACTAGGAGAACACTATCGGGGAAACCGCCCCCATGATTCGATTATCTCCACCTGGCCCCACCCCACATGTAATAATCCCACATGGAGATTATTACAGTTCAAGATGAGATTTGGGTGGGGTCACAGCCAAATCCTATCAGGTGACTTAAGGGGACTTTCGGATTGAAAACGGATCATTATAAATCACCAATGGTTATATTTTATTCTNAGTGAGGTTTAATGGACTCACAGTTCCACATGGCTGGGGGGGCCTCACAATCATGGTGGAAGACAATGGAAGAGCAAAGGGATGTCCTACATGGCAGCAGGTAAGAGAGCTTTTGCAGGGCAACTCCCCTGTATAAAACCATCAGATCACTTGAGACTTATTTACTACTAGGAGAACACTATCGGGGAAACCGCCCCATGATTCGATTATCTCCACCTGGCCCCACCCCACATGTAATAATCCCACATGGAGATTATTACAGTTCAAGATGAGATTTGGGTGGGGTCACAGCCAAATCCTATCAGGTGACTTAAGGGGACTTTCGGATTGAAAACGGATCATTATAAATCACCAATGGTTATATTTTATTCTTTTGGGGGCCAAGTATCAGTCCTATGGCTCTAGAAAGCCCAGGAAATAAGCATATATCTACCACAGACTGGCTTTCTTATGCCATACGGCATCTGAAGAATAGCGTCCCATGCTATATGGTGTCATCTCCAAGTTGACACTTCACAAGAACCTTCCAAAGTCTGTTCCATTGCACTAATTGGCAGCTTCTGGGTGGTGTGCTACTTAATAGGATCATTTGGTTCCCTGGTCACAGGCACATGTTGCACCTCATTTGCTACAAAACGAATGTTCGCACCCTTGGCCCAAGATGATTTTATGTTGTACTCTAGTTCAATTAATCAAATACTCTGTAAATTCTCAAATAGTGCATCCACTTAACGTCCCTGAAATTATTCTCAGATAAATTTTACTTCAGGTTTTGTTTCTTTTCAAAATCTATAGTCACATATTTAGATAATCTTTTAATTTGTCCTACTGGTCATTAATCTTATTCATAATATATAGATCTTATTCATTTAACACCTAGAGAAAAACTTTATTTCCCTTATTTGTAAGGTTTATAAGATCTGAATACAATGTTCCTTAATGAGAGACATTTTTCGGATTCATTTAGCAAGAAAGGTTTCATGTGCCAATATATTGTCTACCTTTTGCAACATAAATCATTTAAATATATTTGTTGATTTCTTAAGCATTGAGAAGTAAGATACTGTAAGTTTATATTTAATTCCTTTGACATTAAACATGGTCTGTGCCCGGACTATCTATTTAAACTCTATCATATATCTCTTCACCTCACTTCTGAAGCTCTAGTCACACTGGAAACACCACACTTGTAAATATTCTATGGTCTTTGCACTTGCTGTTGTCTCTAGCTGGAACATTCTTCCTCCATGTATTGCCTAACTTGATGGATCATTTAATCAGGACTCTACTGGCATTATTAGATCGAGCCTTCCTAAAATCCCTGTCTAAAATAATAGCATATTGCTGTCATTCCTCGGCCCTTTACTCTGCTTATCTTTTTTATTTACTATTATGTTCGGAGAGGGTTCCATGACCGACTATTCATTCAGTGATTTGCTAAAAGGGTTCAGATTAGAAGTAGGTATTCACAGGATTGTACTTATCACATTAAAAAAGAGATTACGGAGAAGGATCAACAATGGGAAAATGAATCAGTTGGAGTCAGATTAGATGTGGGGTTCCAAAGTACTTTCCCATCGGGGTTGCAAAAGACATGCTAATTATTCCAGCAGCAAACTGTAACAACACATATAAAGTGCTTCTGCCTAGGGAACCTAGCTTTAGTCCAGAGTTCGTATTTTATACAGAAGGTTGCTCTCACAGCAGTTGGGATCATAATTTCTTTCTTTCTTTTTTCTTTTTTTTTCTTTTTTTCCAAGACAGAGTCTTTCTCTATCGCCCAGGCTGGAGTGCAATGGCGTGATCTCAGATCACTGCAACCTTCGCCTCCTGGGTTCAAGCAATTCACTTGCCTCAGCCTCCAGAGTAGCTGGGATTACAGGCGTGCACCACCACACCCAGCTAATTTTTTTTTAAATTTTACTTTTAGTACAGACAGGGTTTCACCATGTTGGCCAGGCTGGTCTTGAACTCCTGACCTTGTGATCCACCCACCTCGGCCTCCCAAAGTGCTGGGATTACAGGCATTAGCCACCATGCCCAGCTGGGATCATAATTTCAAAAGACAAAATCCTGAACATTGTAACCCCAAATGCTGAAATCCTGAGAGATTAAAATCCTACTTTCCTAATGTCTAAAAATCCTGAAAATCACAATCTTAAAATATTAAAATCTTGAATATTAAAATCCTGGAAGCCAAATTCTCGAGAAGGAACTAGTACACTTTTTGTTGTATGCAGGATACATGCATCATTTTAGTTGCATCATGCTAGGTGGAACTATTATTTTATTATTGTCTTTATTTGCACTGGGCAGAAAATTCAGATGAGTGGGTTGGCACTCAGTAGAGCAACAATGAAAACTTCAGTTTAAAAATGCCTCATTTGTCTGCATTGACATTTCTTATGGCTAATGAAATTCTAAAAACTTTTAATGAAATAAAGCCACATTTGCCTGAAGAAGTCAGGGAAGTTATTGACTGATTTGAAATTTATTATGCACATGGTTAAGATAAGAAGAGACTTACATGATGTTATTTCTGTTCAATCACCAGTATTGTTTCTGCCAGATTTGTGTCTGTATATGAGTGCATGTGGAAGGGGTTTCTGCATACCAAAACAACATAGAAGCATGGCACACATGATGAGAAAATTTAATAGGGAATGCTTATGTCAGTATATATGGAATTATAGAAGAATTTAATAAAGAGTGGAACCATGTAGAAAATAAATGTGAATGTGTCTTTCCTAGGAGAGCCACCCCTGTGGTCCCTCTAAAACAAAGCACTTATTCATTGCAAAGCAAGACTTCAAAATTAGTTATTAATCATGCAAAGTTGGTGAGCTTTTACGGACTACCTCTATGCAATTGCCCATAAACTATTTCTGTAATATATTTTTACACGTCAAATTTACTTCTTAGATTTTTTTTGGTTGTGTGCTTTTTTGTTTGTTTGTTTGTTTCACTATTTAAAGTGTCAGCATTTTTTTTTACAATTTGCTATGCTATGAATTTCCTCTTTGCATCATTTCAAAAACTGGAGGTATAAATTATGTAAAGACTTTTACAGAATTCTAATTCAGTTTATGCATTTTCTTGTAAATTTGATTCCACCAAAGTATATTATCACAACATTAACTTTGTGTGTAGGCATTGTGCATGTATACGTTCAAACTTCTTCGGTAAATGATGTTCTTTTTGTGCATTGGCACTTGTGAAAGATAAAATTTCTTGAGCTCTCAGCTCTTTGGGCAACTGCAGTAGTTATCCATCATGTGTTTTGATCCATCTTGTCAAAGATTTAGTTTGTTCGACATGATATTTCAGACGACCACACTGATAAAGCTATGTGCACACAATTGCCAACCACAGTGATATGCATTTACATCTTTTACTTTTTGATTTATTTCTTTATGAATGCATGACTGTTACACCCATGCAACTATTGCTAGTATACCTAGTGTTTGTGCTTGCAAAAATATGTATGTTATTATTGCCTATTTTGTGGTATAAAGTAACAAAGTGTTCTGTAGTGTTTCTATGTATTTCTCAAATAAATACTCTTTAAAAAGGCAAATAAATGACTTTAAATGTTAAAAATAATTTTCCAGGTTTGTATCTTTGAAATTTTAAACTAGGAATTTTGATCTTTGGGGATTTCAACATTTGGGATTATGGCATTGAGAAGTGTGTCTTTAAGGATTATGGCCCAAATCGCTCACACAGGGACATACCGTCTGTGTGAAAGCCATCATTACTGAAACTCCAGACTTAGAAGGAAAGCAGGTGTCCACAATATATCGTATTTCCACAAATCAGCTAGACAAGTTGGTACAGTATGCTTAAGTGCCACAAACATATAAAATAACCTTATCTATTAGTAACACAGGGGAGTTTTCAAAGGTGAAATTCTCAGGGCCGACTATACAACCAAGCCCTTCCAAAGACAGAAAAGGGATGAGCCACATCAGGTAAGCTGAATTAACTGTTTCCTGCACACTTTATCATCATTTGACCTGTTGCATCTGTGTTAGTTTTATTCTACCTTTCCCACTAGACTGTGGGACTGAGCATATCTCATATGATTAGTTTCATGACTGGTATAGAGTAGTCATTTCTCAACATTTGTTAAATGCAAAAAGCAATGATCATTCATTGACCTGTGCCTGGTAGGGCTAGAATATGTGACAGTGAAAGACAGAAAAAGGAAAAAGGGCTGCAAAAGAAGGGTGTGCTCGTACCGATGTTTTATAGGTATTAAGAATAAGGTACGAATAGTTGTTCCTCATTCTGTTCATTATTCTGTTCCAAAAAATAGAATAAAAATGTAATGCCAGAAAGTAACTCTAAAAGGGTGGATAACGATAGTGAAATACTAGAATATGTAAGGTGATTATAAGATAAAAGGGAACAACTGCTCACCACCGTGTTGTTTGTTTGTTTTGTTTTGTTTTAACAGACTCTCACTCTATCCCCCAGGCTGGAGTGCAATGGCTAGATCTCTGCTCACCACAACTTACTTCTGCCTCCCGGGCTCAAGCGATTCTCCTGCCTCAGCCACCCAACTAGCTGAGATTACAGGCACGCACCATACCACACCCGGCTGATTTTTTGTATTTTTAGTAGAGATGGGATTTTGCCACCTTGCCCAGACTGGTGTCGAACTCCTGAGCTCACCTCGGCCTCCCAAAGTGCTAGGATTACAGGCGTGAGCCACTGCGCCAGGCCTCACCATAGTTTTGAAAAGAAAATAGGCTTTAATTGTGAGCTAAATTCATACAGGAGGTAAGAAAGACAGACATGTCAGGCAGGTAAAGTACTTACTGTGAAAGGTTTTGAAATCTTCACAGAAACTATCACAAATATAAAATATCACACTTTATCCTGAGTTATTTAGCTCTGATTTTACAATTGTATGAAGCAGACTAAGAGAGCCTTTTTTTTTTTTTTTTTTGAGACGTAGTCTTGCTGTGTTGCTCTGTTGCCCAGGCTGGAGTGCAGTGGCGTGATTTCAGCTCACTGCAACCTCCATCTCCCGGGTTCAAGCGATTCTCCGGCCTGAGCCCCCGAGTAGCTGGAACTACGAGTAAGTGGAACTACTACTGGCCCACGGCACCACACCCGGTTAATTTTTGTGTTTTTAGTAGAGACGGGTTTTCACCATGTTGATCAGGCTGGTCTCAAACTCCTGACCTCGTTATCCGTCCGCCTCGGCCTCCCAAAGTGCTGGGATAACAGGAGTGAGCCACCGCGCCCGGCCAAACGGAGACTTTTCAAGGCCTCTTTAGAAATGTTTCACTAAAACATTTTCATCCCATCTTCCAGTAGTAATTGCACATTTGGTCACTATTATTTAAAGATATATGAGGCATATTTCTCATAGTTTGAAATAATAAATGATTAAATTTTTTTCCATCAATATTTATTTGCTGTTCCAAACTCCAACGTTAATTTTACTTTTCTGAAATGAAATTATGATGTCTTTGCTGATCTTGAGTTTAAGGACGTGATCAGCAGTGAAGGGAAAAAACTCAATGATGTAAAATAAAGATGGAATAAATAAGAACCACATGTATATCCAGAAAGTTAATATAATTTAAAAAAATGCTAAATTCCCAGTGATCAAAGATAATAAATAGTTTTATATTTATTACAGTTGAAAATATGATACACAATATCATATGAACAATTTGCATGGGCTCATTGAACATTTATTGGCATTACTTATCTATATTTAATCTACAGAAATTATTTCAATGAAATTTTACCAAGAGCTATTTGAAGTAACCCATGCTTAAGTAAAATAACAAAAAAGAGGCAGCTTTTAAAACACCATAAGAGTATAGAGATTTTGTTATCCACCTGTATAAATTCTTCCAAAAGTTATTAAAACAAAACAAAACTCCATAAACATTTGACAATAGCATGCATTAGAGATGATGAAAAGGAAAAATCCTTGAGCTGTTTTGAAGACACCTCTAATCTCTGAACACAATGAAGCAGAAAAAACTGAACTTTCAGCCTTTCCTTGGATAGAATAAATGATCAATGGTGAGCAATAATTCAAATAAAATACCTTAGTAAGAAAGCAAAGAGTGCAAGTCTCCTGTAGCCCCCAAACATTTACTCCTCTCTACTCTTTATTCATAATACCTCCTGTTTTATTCCCTTTGGTCACAGACGCAATTTAAACTCTTTTCCTTAAAAAGCAGTTCAGAGTCTGGGAATATATGAATAATAAATCTAGATTCATTAAATTAACAAAATGAAAGCTTCCCTTTATCCTGTCCGAAGTTTTATACTTTAGAAAGACAGTGGGGATTAGAGTCAGTGGTGTGTATTTTATTGGTTCAGGCTGTCTCTTAAGTATTAGTCTGATTGAAATTGTTGATTTGAAAACACACAGAAAGTAATACATGTTTTATCCTGCTCTGATCATGAACCCTTGTGTGACAGGAGGACAAGGCCTGGTCAGTTTGTGGATAAAATATGGTCAAGAAAAATGATCAAACTTGTGAAACAAAACCATTGTATGTTAGCACATGCTTCTGGACAGAGGTCATTGTTCTAGGAAAGAAGTTGTTTTCACAGATGACATGGAATAGCCAAATACGCTCGTGATCATTAAAAGCATTATCAGGCTTCTCGTGAGAATAAAACTTTGCCTCTTGGCCTATTTCTAATGAGCATAATTAAATTCTGCACACCTAAAATTCCTCTCTGATTCAGCTTGGGGAAGTTTTTCTTTTCTTTTTGTATTGCTGTTCTAGGCTCTGAAACTCTGTCATTCAACCTGGAGATAATTTCATTTCGTTGGTGAGCAAAGTAGTATTCTTCATTTATTACCTAGTAAAATATTTTCATATGATAATTTTATCATAAATCTGCATTGTTAATATGGATATTTGATTCAATTTTCTGGAATAATCTAATTGAAAACATATATTTACTGCATGTTGAGGAAGTTAAAATTGGCTGAAGTAGCAAAAATAGTAAATATTTTATAACTGTCATATGTATTTGATATAACTAAAAAATTTATGTGAAGAACCATATAGATTGTTTTGTGGTAAATAAATCATTTCCCTAAGATTTTAATATATTAATCCATTTTATGACACTATTTTTATATATAGGACTGTTAATCAGATTCTCATCTGTCAAATATCACTGGTGTGGTATCCAGTTGTCAACAGTCTGAATCCATGTTTTCTTCCTTTATTCAAATCAAGATTGATTTTAAAAGAGAAAAAAGTTTCTTCTTCCAGCAGTCCTCCATCTCATTTCTATTTAAACCGGCAACTATCATTCTCAGCAAAGTTAAGGCAAATGAGCAGGGAAAATAGTCTGGAAAGACAGTTTCTTTGTAGCTGCGTAAAGAAGTTCCTATTATTTTATTTACTTGTCTGCCATTCAGCCTCCTATTGCTGCATACCAATATGTAGTTATGATGCTTTCCTGCCTAAAATCCTTGGTCTTATTGGGAATGCAGCTTATGTCCATAAAGATTCTAGAGTCGCTCAATTAAATGACCAGGTGTTTCTCATTAGGATGATTGGCAGGTGCATGTTGAAGCTTTGGTGGGAATAGTAGTGACTGGAAAGGCCAGCTACCCAAACAACAGTGCAAGTTATCCTGTATTCCCCACTTTTACTTAACAAACCCAAGAGGTGCAATGGATGGGATACTGATATGCCTGCCTCCTACTGGAAAGAAATACTGAGTATCCAGGTATCAACTTCAAAAATGACATAAAGTTTTGGTTACTTATATAAATGTAATTAAATGGAAGCTTTGTGATTACACTTGCTCTTCTTCCCAAGAGTATTACCCCTGTGCTATGGCGAGTGTGATAAAGTCACCGTGGCATGAAATTGCACTACGTTCTTAATTCCACCAATGTATGTGTTGTCTAGTTTCAATTCCATTTTGCTTTGAATTTCAGTTCCATCAAAATCATTGGTTAAAGGGAACATTCAAAGCAGTTTTATTATATTTCTCAGTTTCCAACAAGGTTAATGAAGTTCAACACTTCAGTTGAATCTAAAATGAAGGAAAAGGGATGATTATTGTAGCTTCATTTTCAAATTGCTGCATAGAGCCAGACAAAATCATTATAATATTGATGTCCTATGAATACACACATTGTAATTATGTGAAATTCCTTCTTTTTTAGAAAATCATTGTATTTTTTATTTAATGGTAGCTTTTGGGGCAAAGCAGTCTAAAATGTAAAATGTCTTGCAGAATAAGATACGTGTTCTTAAAAAATTATTCAGAATAGCAAATAATTATCCTCTGCTACTTTTATTCAAATGAAATTTCTAATGGGATCTCTAAGGATAGCTACTTTTCTACATTTTAGGTAAAATAAATTTGTACCTAATGTAACTGATTTTTTTTAAAGAAATAGAAAGTTTATGTACAAATAGCTAGTATTTTACCCTGTGAGTTGGAAATAAGTGAGTGGCTTATAATCAAGCTTCACTAACTCTTTATGGATAACTTTATAAACAATAGGATTTAGAAGGGTATTCATTAAAACTATTGATCACATTCAAAACCCTTATGCTGGATTTATGCAGTGTGAATCAGGAGCAAAGAAATTGCAAAGGGGATAAACCCTTTTGCACTCACTAGCTATCAGCTGAGTGAGGGTTCTTAATATTATTTTGTCAGCAAGATATGAACAGATGCTTTCTTTCAATCACGAGTTCTGTTCTTGCTCATCTAGAGATTAATAGGACACTACAACTTACATTATAATTCTCTGACAGCTGTTACAAATAAGCTAGAATTTGAAACCACAAAGATAAAGTTTTTTCACAAGGTCTACTCAAGATGATGCCAACATGATCACATACTCCATTTCATTCTCACTGGTAGGAGATAGCAGAATAAGACAGGAATCCAAAAGACCAACCATATAATTGTTGTCTGCTTTTTAAAAACTATACTTAGTTTTTGAGTAGTTTTCAATGCTCTCTAAGTTTTTAACTTTGGTGATTTATCAGATAAAACATTGGTGGACCAGTTTTGTGTATGTAACTTGGTAGAAAGTTTCTTCTTTTGGCTAAAACGTATTACCATATTGTTTTTCTAAAAGTGAGTTTAATATGCTTGAAAATATTTATAAATGATACAATATCATGGTTGGAATTAGCTTCCAAATACTACAGGATAGGAGAAGTGAATGGTGTGTGGATAGGTCACAGCTAACCATAGATTGATGTCCGTAGAGCACAAGAAAGCTCCTCACACTATTCTGTTCACTTTTATATGTGTTCGAAATTCTCCGTAATAAATATGTTTTTTAAAACAATCTTCCCTAGTGATCGTAAACATGGTCTTCATACTAGATCTAATCAGCCAACATGTGATCCAAACAGCTCTTGGAAACTGGGAGAGTTAAGATAATAATCTGAGCTTCCAGATTTTCTTGGAAAATAGGAAGATGTGGCACTATTGAGATAGCATTCCTTTGTAGTAAACACTTGATTAGTGCAGGGTAGCAGGTGCTTCCTGTGAGACACTACATGAATTCGTTGCAGCCTGTGAACACCCTAACGTGTTGTGTCTTGCCGACTTCATTTATTTTCTTTACCATCCTGGCTTTTGTAGCCATTTGAAATGTTTAAGTTAGGGAAAGGTTTTCACCTTTTTATTGAAAAATTCTGCTACTAAGAACCATCTAGTCATTTACTATAAAGAATATGAGTTCGATGTTGCCATCTTCTGATTTTCTAAGAAAATCTGGAAATTCAGATTACATGAAATTTCCCAGTTTACAAATACTGTCTGGGTCAAATATTCATTACAAAATAGATCAATAAATCAGAATATTTTCCAACATTCCTATAGGTGTTTCTGAACTAATTTGATTGTCCCGTCTCTCATAAAAGGGTTGAAAGATAAATACAATAGAGAATAACAAAAATATATTTTAGTTCTGAAATACTGCAGAGAACCACCTTCCTCCTTACCATTTAAGATTTATACTTATGTCATGTGAGCTTTTATACGAGTTATTTACTCATTCAGGATTTGTGAAAATTGAAGTGTTTTATTCCTAAGAGAAAATGTTAAATTTGCTATGCTCCAGTCAAAATCTAATCAGTTACTCTGATTACAGTGATATAATCACATACATATACATGTAATGTGCACACACCTTATTGCATATTAAAGTATATCTTCCATTTTAAGAAATTGTAAATCAGGCATATAAAAGTGAAAAGATAAGAAATAAATACATCAGAGTTGTAGTGAACAGAAGTAAAAGAAGAAAAATGAATTATGAAGTTATTGTATATCATTCATGTTTAAGAGAACTTTTGTAACATGAATATTCAATTTACAAAGGCTTGTTATAAATCCGCCATCATCAGTGAGAGATTTATCTTGGTTGTCTGTAGCTATCATAACTCATTTCTTTATGGGTAGAAAACCATAGAGTAAATTGCTAAACTCACCAGAAATCTGTATTCTGCTTTCTAGGAAAAGACCAATTGATTGAAAACTAATAAACTTTATAATATTCAATTCTTCCATATAGAGAAACTTTAATAAGCCTTTATTAAGATAGATATTCAGATGCAGTTCTAAGAGATAAAATGATGTTATGTCAGGCGAACAATTTGTTATAGTTCAGAGCAAAATATTTTTTTTGGAGGGGCCAACATAAACATAATGTTTTCTAAAATTTGGTGGTGAAGGTTTAGGACCTTTAACCATTGAGAAGGTTTATACCATGCAGGAAATTTTAATGCAAACACTGATCCTCACACATGTAAATCACATTTGGATTGGGTCTAACAACAGTGCATTTTAAGTATTTCCTTCTGGCCTTTAGGGTTCAGGGAAACCCATTAATAATATCTTGATTAAGAGGAAAGTGAAAGAGCTAAAGGTCAGGTTTCTTTGTATTCATTCAAATAAATGAATAAAATGCCAACCATGAAAATACCCCCTCCCAGTCTACATAGCACAAATGGCGTTTATAGAGTGATATGTAATCCTTCATGAATTATATCTGTATCCCTGAACAGATTATTTAAAAGTACCATTCATTTCATAATAGCTAGTCTCCTTTTCTAGACAACTAAGGAAAATATTAAAAATGGACTTGGAATTAGGTTAGTTATATATGTATGCTAAGAATACCTTTGCCTCTGCTGAAATACAGGGATTGGAAAGAGACAAATGGAAATGTCCCTTCCATGGTTTAATTAGTAAAATATGAATTATGACATTGTAATATAGCCAGGATTATGGTCACTTGCTTTTTTGGGTAGTAAGTTCACCATTTCCTTAGCAAGAGGTATACAGATCTGTTAAGTGTATTTCATAAGAGCACCTGGAAAGCAATTAACCATTCAGTATGATGTGGTTTTGTCTTGTTTATTTATGTTTTCTTATTTGGAAAAACTACAACAACAACAAATAAATGGTAATTAGGAGCTAAAGTTTATTACTTTGTTTTCTTTCCCTTAATTTTAGGACTCAAATTTTCCTTTCTCCTCTACGCAGTAGTAAAAACAGGCAGAAAAGAGGGACAAAGAACCCTTCAATGTGTAAAAAGAATCCTGGCACTTTTAATGTCTGGGAGATGTGGACAGTTATGAAGAACCAAAGGGGAAGAGAAAGGATAGCCAGAGGAACAGAGATTAGGAGAGTAGGAAAGCATGAGACAGATTCTCCTATTAGCTTTGATCACAAAGGTCAAAGGTTGGGTGCAAAGGAATGAATTGTCTAAGTCAGAGGTTCAAAGCTGGATTATTTTGTCTCAAAATTCAATTCCATGAAAAAATATTAAACATTAAAATATCAAACAAAGTCATAGTAAATATACCCCCCAGGGAACTTTTTAATACCATTACTCCCCAAACCATCAATTTCTGTCTTTGGGCATATAAACTGTTAGTTTCTCCTTTGTGTAATAGTTCCTTAGTATTTCTTTATAGGCTGTAGCTGTTTATCTTCCTCAATGTTCCTTTTCTTTGGTCGTCCTTTTCCAAAAATATCTTGGATTCCGTGAAGAATGCAATTTCGAGGAAAAGAAAAATCCAGCTTTAAAACTTTGACTTAAACAATCCTTTGCTCATGCCAACTCTCACACTTTGCAGGCACTATTTTTATCATCAGAATCATTAAGTTACATGCTGCTACTTGTGTTTCGCTAACAAATGTTTATGCGTCTTATCAGTAGAGAGAGGGACATAGTGTTTCCAGGCCTGAGCCAATGGCAGGTACTTAAAACCTTCTCAGTGGGTATCTGAAGCATTAGACACATTCATGGTTGCCAACTTAACTAGAAACACAGCAAATTCAATTTTCCTGACTTGCTCTCCTCCATCCTCAGAAAAGAGCAGCAGACAACTACAGTGGGCTGAAGTTACACAGTTTATTGTCCTCATATGTTTTCTGTTATTTATTTCATTTATAATTTTGCCCAAAGTAATAATTATATAATTGTTTGATTCCCATCTCTCAAGGAAGATATTTTGAAGGGATGCTGTTTTTCTAAATGCAAAACTGATAATACCCTTGGCAGTAACGTTGCTGGACACTCACAAGCACTGGACTTCAGCTACCACTTTTATCATAGTTAAAATGAACCAGGAAGTTCATTGTATCACTGAGTATCTGTGGACTGAGTGGGTTTGGCTATGGTTATGTGGATCACCATGTATTCTCTCAGCCTTAAAATGTTTCATCTACTATTACGTTTCATTAATCAGAATATCTTTTGATGACCCTGAAAACCTTTTTTCTCCACCTTTGTCCCTTAAACTTCCTACTTTACTGGCCCATGCATTAACTCTACAGCTTTCTAACCCCTGTGCCTAAGAACCCCAAAGATCCACTTCTGGTAACAAATTCTTCCCTGCCCACACTCTCCACATTTCTTATAATTAAAAAAATCTTTCAAATTAAAGTCTGGGGCCCATAATTGCCATGCAGCCTCATATTCTTAGAATCAGCTCCACAGATCTGAGAAAATGAGTTTAGGGTGTGTTTTTAATTCAAATAAAAAAATGCAAATGTATTTCTTGATAGAAGGTACTGGACCAGATAGCAAGGAAAATGCCTAGAAACACAATTTGTCTACAGATAAAATACAAAGCAAATTTTCTTTAGTTCTTTTTACACTTCTTGACCATTTTTAACATTGCTTCCATTTTCCCAACATTTCTGTTTGTGCGTCTTATTGGGTGAGGTCAGCGTCATCAAGATAGAATGATTGTTAACTTCATGCTCCCCTGAGAGCTTATGTATGAACTAGAAACTGCTTAAAAGCAAGGCCAGTGGCTTCCTCATGTTTGTATTTTCATCACCTAGTACAATGCCGAGTATATGTCAAGCATTAAATATAAGTTGACTTGGTGGCTTTAGGAATAAATGAGTGGAAGATTTGTAAGAAATTAATTGCCAGGTGTTTTTAAGACTGGTGACTGAGATTCCAAAAGTTAATACACTTGTCAAAACATGGATAAACAGTGATCATCCAAGTCCTCATATTTTAGTAATTCACTTTTAGGATAAATATAATAATATATGCTTTGTATCAAAGACATCTTTAAAAAACACACACACACACACACACAGTCACTTTTACTCCCATGCCCTCTGATAACCTCTTGAGAAAAAGAAAGAACAGGAATTTAAGCTAGAGAAGAATGCCCAATAGCGTGTTGCAAATGGTCATGTTCTGTTCTGGGGTATCTCACTGAAAACACTGAGAATTTCTGCCTAGGGAATGGGCTTTTAGACTGAAAAATTCATACACCCCTACATCAAGTGACAGAATAGTGACTCAGAGAGGCAGCCGACAGCGGGAGAGGGGAAGAAAGAAGAGAGAAAAAGAAGTCCTGAACTGTGGGTACTAGAAATATTCCTGTGTCTCACTTTTCAATATCATTAGCTGAAACCCTTCCTATCTCTCCTATAAAACGTTCAGAACAGTTAGTGATACCATTATGAAGGCTATAAAATTCTCCTGCTGATGAGCCACATTTTACTCTTATTTTCAGGGTAAATTTCAAGGCAGTAATGATACAGTTAGCTCATTTAACTCTAATTCCCTTGCTCCTGCTCTACTATCATTAGCTTAGTTAGCCAGTGTTGAATTCTGGTTGAATGAGTTGACTTTTGGTCTCTCACAAAGATGTGGTGAAGTCCTACTCTTAGTATTGTGGAATGTGAATAATTTGGAAATAGAGTCTTTATAGAAACGATCAGGTTTAAATGAGGCCAGTAGGGTGGATCCTGATCCAATATGACTACTGTCCTGATAAAAAGGGGAAATTTGTAAACAGATATATGTAAACACACAGAGCTGGCAGAGGATGTGAAGAGACAAAGGGAGAAAATGGCCATGTGACTGGAGTCATGGATTCACAAGCCAAGGATTGTTAGCAAACATCAGAAGATAGAAGAGGTAAGAAGTCATGCTCAGAGAGACAGCATGGCCCTGCCAGCACCTTGATTTTGGAATTCTAACTTCCAAAACCCTGAGACAATAAATTTCTGTTATTTTAAGCCATCCAGTTTTTAATACCTTGCCAAGGCCAGCCTAGGAATGTAATATACTCCTTCCAGTATTACCTTAAATGCTACTTTCTCTATCACACCTTTCCTGATAACATTTTCTTCAATAACAGGCTTATGTTGTCCTTTAGGGCACTGTGCTTACATGTGCTGCAAAGGCAGTCAATATATATGAATTGACTTAATTATTGAGTCAATATATATGAGTGACTTAATTATTTCAAGTTAAGAATAATTGGTTAATTATTGGAGAGGCTGGAAATCCCTATAGAAAACACTTCTTTCTTTTTTTTTTTTTTTCTTTTCTTTTTTTTTTTTTTTTTTTGAGACGGAATCTTGCTCTGTCTCCCGGGCTGGAGTTCAGTGGCCGGATCTCAGCTCACTGCAAGCTCTGCCTCCCGGGTTCACGCCATTCTCCTGCCTCAGCCTCCCGAGTAGCTGGGACTACAGGCGCCCGCCACCTCGCCCGGCTAGTTTTTTTTGT
>NW_016805361.1:132144-153808 GCF_001698545.2 Rhinopithecus bieti
GATTACAGGCTTGAGCTACCGCGCCCGGCCAACACTTCTGTCTTAGCATTTATCCTTATCAACCTTTTCCAAAAAGTTAAGGACTGTGATAGCACATGAAATGAAATGTGCACTTTCATTACATTAAACTGTCATTTTAATACTTCTTATCATCTATAATTTAACTAAATAGAGAGGCAATTATATTGCTATCACTTATCATTAAACCTAATACTAGGTGGAGGAGCTTGTTTTGAGGGGAAGAAGAGGCTACAAAGTTTACCTTAATATATGTCAGAAAAATGAATGAGAAAATGTGGCAAAGATGTTGCCTGAAAGGAAGAGGATTAGGAAAAATAACTAATGGGTACTACCCTTAATATCTGGGTGATTAAATCATCTGTATAACAAGCCCTATGACACAGTTTACCTACGTAACAAACCTTCAAATATACCTCTAAACTGAAGATAAAGTCAAAAAATAAAAATAAATGCAGATCTGATTGATGTATAACATATCAAGTGGATTTCTGGAAATTGTCTTTGAGTATGAAGATTTGGAGAGTCAAGTGTTTCAATCACAATCAAATAGTACCCATGACTAGTGCTGTAAAAAATAAGAAGTAGCATCATACTATAAAACTATATCAGCACTTGCATTTTCTGAGGGCTGTCCCCATTTTCCTTACTATTGATTAAGGAGCAGAGTGCTTAGGAGATTTACTCAGGGGACAAATCAATGGGGTTTTCAGAGCTGGGACATGAGTCCTTTGAATTGAAAGCGCTTTTGTTTTTTATTTCAATATATTTCCTCTTCTAAAAGTGTAATGTCCTATTATGCACTATTAACATGCAACAATCTTGTATCTTCAACCCTCTACTATATGAAACAAACCAGTTATCTCGTTTAGAAGACATCAGAAAACAAGTTTCTTTTTGAGAGACTCAAAAGAAGCTATTAATTCCCAATGTGTCTTGACTATGCCTTCTTCTCTTTATCCCTGGCTGCCACTGTAGTCTAAGATACCATTATTTCTTTTATTTCCCGTGTTAAACTTCTGCCTGATCTGCCTTCTCCCACTTTTCTCCCCAGCACACACACTCTCCACCCCAGTCCTACTGAGTTTTCACACAGCAGCCAGTGCTCTTTCCAAAATTCAGATCTGATCATCTGAGTCTCTTGCTTGAGACCTTCCCATTCTTTTTAGAATAATAATCAAAATCCCTTACCTGACTTCAAAGCCTCAGTGAGTCCCACCTCTACTCTCACACACACTCTAAATTTACCTTACAAAGATCTCTATCAACCCCGTCACAGTGTCTCTTGATTTCTCAAAGTGGCATGCTTAGTCTTGCTACCTCAGAGTCCAGATGAATTTCCCTCTATCCAAAATGTTTTTTAAAAATCACCTATCTGCTTCTTTTATCTTCTTCACCTAGTTAGCTTCTATTTATTTTTGTATGGTCCCATGTTAAATGTGTTAAATGTCATTTCTCATTAAAGCATTTCTTGCTCCTTGAAAACTGAGGCCAGTTCCCTTGTATTTTCTTTTATAGCACTTTTCACTCCCCATCATTGTTATATGTTTATTGATACAATCTTTTTAAGTCTGTCATCACCATAAGACTGTCATCTCTCCAGGGGTAAACTCCAGGGCTGCTTTTGTTCACTGATACACCCCTAGTACCTTGCAGGTGCCAGACTGGAATAGTATATATTGAATCGATAAATAAAAAGAAAGATTATATGAATTAATTGGTGGTTTTCATATGAGCATTATTACAATCCACTGTCTCTGAAGGCCTGGCAGTCCTAGAATCATGCATTAGAATTGCCAGATATCTGTTTTAAAGTGTACATTACCAGTCCTTGTCCCTGGTTAACCTACTAACTCAGACTTTCTGAGCACAGAGTCCTACATCAAAAAGGTAATTCTAATGTACTGCTTAGTGTGTGGACTCACTCAACTAAGCAAATATTTCCAGGACTCACAAATGTGAAACTTCAGAAACTTGAAATTCAATCTCTTTGCAAAAGAGCAACTAAGGATAAAATTATCCAAGTATTGTGTATTAAATCTAAGAGATTCATTACCAGACTAGCTTTATATGATATAAAAATGAATAAGGTTTGACTGCTATCCTAGGAGGAGATCACAAAGCAGTAAATTAGATGAACTTATAATCAGGCAAATTATGATACATTGAAATATATTTTCTTGCCCAGAGATATGACCTTTACTCCTGATTAGAAAGGATGGAGTAAAATCTTTGAGATGCTTGGACCCCAACTTGAATTGAATTTTAATAGATGAATAAGGATAGTCAAAGAGATTTCCAGGAAGATAAAACAGTTCTAAGTTATGGAATCATGAAAGGGATGACTGCCTCAGGAACTAGAGATAAGAAATAATTTGTAAAGGACATTGTAAGACAAAGAATTTGCATACAAAAGTTTTAACTAATAAAGTAACAACTACAAAGACAAAGACACCACCTTTTAGAACTTTGTGATGAACAAATAGATCTCTTAGCTGATTTCATAACCTTAGTTATTTTTTTCTGCCTACTCTAAGAAAAATTACCATTGAAATTGAAAATAGTATGTTTGTCAACAAGTGTATTTTTATTACTCTGTATAAGAATTGGAAACCTGTCTTCTAAACTTTCTATGTGAGGCTAGGCACGGTGGCTCACTACTGTAATTCCAGTACTTTGGGAGGTCAGGCAGGAGAATCACTTGAACTAAGGAGCTCGAAACCCACCTGGACAGCATGGCAAAATCCTGTTTCAAAAAAAAAAAAAAAAAAAAATAGCTAGCCATGGTTGCATGCACCTGTAGTCCCTGCTACATGGGAGGCTGAGGTGGGAGGATTGCTTAAGCTCAGAAGTTTGAGGCTGGAATGAGTTATGATTGTGCCACTGCACTCCAGCCTGGGTGACAGAGTGAGACCCTAATTCCATAATCATCATCATCATCATCATCATCATCATCTCTAAGTAAAATATCATGTTATGTTAGAGTTTATATTTAAAGACTTCTTTACAAAAGCATGCTTTGTAGTCTTCAAAATTATATTTTGTTTTGTATGGACTGCCATGTAGCTACAGAAAATGCACATTTGATAATCATTGACCAAGAAATGTATTACAATTGTTAACTAAAAAGGTTCCATAAACACAGAATGGGCAACCTCTAACTTAATAGTTCTCAACCCTAGTTACACTCGAAAACACTTAGAAATATTTTAAATTAATTTATAGTAGGGTCTCAGTATATGTTTAGTGTGTTAATTTGGAATTTTATTTTTAGTTTAAGCGACTAATAATAAACAGTAAAATCTGTACTAACTATAATAATCTGCTAACCTCGGGAAGAAATACAGATATCTATATTATAAAGAAAATCTACACTAGTTTCTGTAAAAGCATACTCTTTGTTTTACATTCTTAGCCAGCCTTCTTCTGGGGAGAAATATTTGTGATTATTTCAAGGATTGCAAAGAAAATTATTTGTACAGCGTATTTTCTCAATGTCTCAGCTCTTGTCGAATTAAACTAATTGTTAGATTAACCTCCAATATTGTTGTTTCTCTATATATTTTTATGCACAAATGCCAGCCTTTAGTATTACAATGAAAAACTTAAAATGAGTACTGACTGAAGTAATTTATTCTGTGAGAACCACTGCGAGGTTCAAGCTTGCCACATGTTACTGGGCTAGTGGTTCTGCCTTGAAGCGATATGTGACCTGAATACTGCGTGCTGGGTTAATAGTCACCCCCGAAAAACAGAATGTAGAGAAGATTTCCTACTTCAGCTGACCTGTCTTCTAAAAGTGATTGTGATTTACATTTCATCTTCTGAGCTCTCATACTCTCCAAAATTGCAAGCAGTTTTCCTATTTCCGACAGTGCTTGGGCATTTTAATTAGAGTAACAGTTCTAACAGCACATGCATATTTGCTGGTGTAGAAAGTGTGGACCTTGCCAGAAAGAGTATTTAAATTATAAGTGGTAATAAATAGTTGTATATCTCTGTACATTTTGGCTCTTAATTTTCTTCTGCCTAATGGGAGTAATTTTTGCTTTATTTAATTCTGAGTTACAGTAAGAATACAGGACTATATTTGTATACAATAATGGAAAATAAGATGGTACCGTCAGTCTCAATTCACTTGGCATTCACTCATTCAGTAAATTTATTCTGAAGATGTACCATGTGAGTATATTGTGATGATTAAAATTGAGGCCTTGAAGTCAAATCTGGCTATCCTTTCCTCATTGTACGATCTTTTGAAATCAGTTTTCTCTCCACTTTGCAACTTTGCTTACCAGAAAAGTGGAAGGAATTAATAACCTTAATAAATTTGGGAAAAAATTTAATGGGACAACATGCATTAAACACTGAAATTGGTATCTGACAGTGGATGGAATTCAGTGATGGCAGCATGCAAGGGTGTGCAGGAGTGTTTGAATAGCAGGCCTGAGCTTTAGAAGGGAAGAGAAAATAAAGTCCCTGGCTGGCTTCCAGAAACTTGGCTTTAGGATCTTCTAAGTATTGATAAGGTTGCTGTATCACACTGTCTCTGCTGCACAGACAATGCGATTTATGGTGAACACCTGCTTTCCTTCTGGAAATCTTACATTTTGATAGTTATGCCTGTGTAACCAGCCCCCAGTAAAACCATGGAGTCTGAGGGAGAGCGCTGTGTGTGGCCCCTTCAAGGACAGTATGGGAAGTCTGTGATGGTGTGCCTCCACACTCTTTGCCAGCTGCCTTTTTTCCCTTGCTGTTTCTGTCATATATCATTTCTTGGTACCAATCCACAGCCATGAGTACAATTGCCTTTAAGTCTTCCTGATTCTTCCTTTTAGCAAATCACCAAATATGAGGATGGTTGTGGAACCTTCCAACCTACGTAGTGCCAATGGTGTAATTTGCGAGAATGACCTCCCCTTACTGAAACATATGGGAATGTTGTTTGGGGAAAATAAAGAGAGAAGGGTAGGAATGTTGAAGCCCTAATGCCTGAATATCTATAGAGTCACCGATGTATGTAAGAGCAGCTGAACTGTAATTCATTATGAGAGGTCAAAGTTATCCATGAAATTTTAAAATAATAATTCTAGTCGTTGGAGAATTGGCTCTATGTATCCTTCATTTCTTTTGGCTGATTAGCTAAAGTTGATAAAATAAAACAAGAAAAGAAAAGAACAGAAGGAAGCCTAGAACTTCCCAAGATTGTACCTTGAAGATGAGAAAAAGAAATTTAACATTTTCTGATACCACAATGCCTGTTTATTTACCAGAATTAAGTTGGTATTAAGCTGAAGTCGAATTTTGATGAATAAATTTATATTTAAAGCCTTATAGCACACAATAAGAAAATAACTAAAAAATATGGAAAAAATAAACAAAAGAATTAAAATGTTGACTGAGGCAGGAGGATCTCTTGAGCCTGGGAGGCAGATGTTGCAGTGAGTCATGACTGTGCCACTGCACAGCAGTTTGAGTGATAGAGTAAAACCGTCTCAAAAAAAATTAAAAAAAAAGAAAATGTTATACTAGATAGGTGCTTAACCCTACCCTCATATAAATACCTACTTTCAGAGAAATGTGACCGAATATAAGCGCTGTTTTTAGACTTTGGAATTATGAAAATATTAATATAAAACAAATTATGTGATTAAAGACAATTGAAATTAAAAATTATACTATAATATATGGAAAATATGAAAACAATCAGCCGTTTTCACCAAATTTTCATAAACTTCAAACAAGACACAAGTTTTTATCCATCCACAACCTATACGTGATTTGAGGATCTTAGAATTATTATTTAAAAAAATAAAATTGTAATTTAGTAACCAGAAGAGACCTTTACAACAAGTTCTTCATTTGTAGATAAAGGTAGTCAGAGGATATCAGAGAACAGATAGTTTGCCTAAAATCAATTTGTCCTATTACACTTCTTTTCCTAGAAAATAATATATACTTCTTGTTTCAAAATAAACAGACTCTAAAATGTGTTCATATCTAATTCATTTAAAAATTTTAATTGTTTTACAAAGTTAATATTTCGGCAGTAAAATTCTCCTTGCCTTAGGCTCTTTGCCAAATGGTTAATCATATACAAATGCCTTCACCACTACAAATAAAAAAAACTTGCTTTTCCAATAATCCTGAGAAATTTTTCATATTGAAAATAATAAAACCTTAGTATTTTATAAAGCTTATTTCATAAGTTTATATTTTATGAATTAGATTGAAGTAATCTGTCTATATTTATCGTTAAGCAAATGCTAAACACTGGCTGAAACCTAAGTAAAATCTTTAATAAATGACATTAATCTAGAACTCATCAAATTACCTCCAATAATTTACAGCATTTTCACCTTTAAGACCTTTTAAGAACATTAATTAAAACACAAGTTGCCCTTTTGAGCAAAACCTGTATGAACATTCATAACTTGAATTTCATGAGGCAAGATAATTTGGGGATGGTGTAAGAACAGTTTGTGTGAAGATATACTCCGGCTCAAACTCATAATGAAACACCATTCAGAATGTGACAATTTCTTCTATTACAAATCATGCAATTTCCAGTGTCATCCTTCAGGTAGATGACACTGCTCACTTGGGTTATCACTCACGCAGCTTCCTGCCAAAAAAATACTGCTGCTTGAGAGTTGTAAAGCACAAGAGGCTGAACAAAATATAAAGGAGGGAAGGAGAACAGTTTTAGAGTGTTTGCGAAGAATCTCTAGGCCCCGGGATGCAGTAAGGGTGAGAACTATGCATTTCCATGTAACTCAAGATGAAAATGGGCTTTCTTGGTGATTGTGAGAAAATATATCAAGGGTAGGGTGGAGTGCTTCTCAGCCATGCCATGCTTACTAACTCTTCAGTTTGCCGAGTCACAATTTTTAGGTTTCAACCTTAAAAAAAGAGATTGTGGAATTATATTTGCATCAAATAGAGTAACTAATAGAATCCATATTTGAAATCCTTAGAAACATCTAAGATTTCAAAATACCACACAGAAACATACTTGTTAGGATACTGTTATCAGTATATTTATTACCAGACTGTCAATTAAATATTAAAACTTTAATACATTAGGAAACCTGTGTTGATGGTTTTGTCTTTAAAACAGAGTGCAAATGTTGAGATGCAAATATTGACATTAAATGCCATCTAGTCTTAAATATTATTTTATATATGAGAGTGAGAGTCAGAGAAAGAGAGAATAAAATTTGAGAGGTTAATTGAATTTTTCAAGATGGCACAACAAACTCTACAAAGCACGTTTCTCTTATACAGTGTCATGATCTCAGACCAGTCGCTGGCATTCATATACTTTTCTTTGGCAGTAGAAAAAAATAATGCTGGCACTTCTACCACACCAGGATTTTCTAAATCCAGTTTAGACAAGAATGGAAAAAAGAAGAAAAAAGTGAACAATTATGTTAAGTGTAAGGAAGTGGACACAATCAATACATTGCTGATATTAATGAAAAGCTAGCAATATTTGCTTAGTTCTTGTTTGAGATAGATAATACAGATGAGGTTGATAGAATTTACATGAATAAATGCTAAATTTATTACTATTACAACTACCACTAGTATGACTCAGTATATACTGGTACCGCTATGGTATGACTAAGTGTAAACTTTGTTTATATCTATAACCCAAATATTAAAAATTTGTTTAATATCAAAAACTTAGTATGTTTCTCATGTCTCTAAGGTACTCCATTCCTTCTTTCCTTTCTTCATTCCTTTATTCTTTCTTTCTTTCTCCAGCTTTTTGAAGCATAATTGACTAAAACTATTGTGTATATTCAAGGTGTATAACTTGATATTTTCATATATGTACACATGGTAAAGTGATTACCACAATCAAGCTAAGTAATATACCCATCACTTCAGATAGTTACCTATGTGAGTGTGTGTGGTGAGAATACTTAATATATACTCTCTTAGCAAATTCCAACTGTGCATTATATGATGAGACCTCAGGTATCCATAACTTATTCATCTTATAACCACAAGTTTGTACCTTTTGAGCAACTTTTCCCCACTTCCTCTACACCCTTTTACTCTGTGCTTCTATGATCCCTGGTAACCACCCTTTTACTCTCTGCTTCTATGAGTTTAACTTTTTTAGATCCCACATATATGCTAGATCACACAGTATTTGCTTTTCTGTGTCTAGCTTATTTCGCTTAGCAGTTTATCTTTCAGATTCATCCATGTTGTCACAAATAGCAGGATTTCCTTCTTTATTAAGGCTGAATATCCCATTGTGTATGCATGCATACCATGTTTTCTGTATCCATTCACCCATTAACAAACACTTAGCTTAACAATCTTGTTATCTGCCATGAAAGTGTGTTGAATTTTATCAAATGACTTTTATGTAAGTTTTAAGATGATCATATGATATTTTTCCCTTATTCTGTTAGCGTAGTGTTTCTCAGTTATTGATCTGTATATGTTGAACTATCTTTACATTTAGGGATAAATCCCCCTTGATCATGACATACGGTCATTTTAATGTGCTGTACATTCAGTATGCTGATTTTTTGTTGAGAACTTTTGCATCTGTGTTCATCAGGGATATTGGCTTGTAATTTTCTTTTCTTGTGATCTTGTTTGGTTTCTGTATAAGGGAATTACTGGCATTGTAAAACATGTCTGGAATTGTTTTCTCCTCTTGAAAATTTTGGCAGAGTTAGGGAAGCACAGACATTATTTTTTCTTTCAATGTTTGGTAGAATTCTGCAGTGAAGTCGTTAGGTCTTAGGTTTTCCTTTGATAGGAGACATTTTATTCCAGATGCAATCTTCTTACTTGTTCTTGGTCTCTTAGTATTTTCTATTTCTTCATGATTCAATCTTGGAAGGTTCTATTTGCCTAGGAATTTATCCATTTTTTCTAAGTTATTCAGTTTGTTGGTATATGATTGTTCATAGCAGTCTCACGATTGTTTGTATTACTCTGGCATCAGTTTTAATGTATCTTTTTCAATTTTTCTTTTATTTACTCGAGTTTTTTCTTTTTTATAGTTAGCCTAATTAGTAGTTTGTCAATTTTGCTCTTTTCCAAAAGCCAACTCTTAGTTTCATTGATCTTTTCTATTCTTTTTTTCTCAATTTCATTTATTTCTGCTCTAATCTTATTATTTCCTTCCTTCTCCTAACTTTGAGCTAAGTTTGTTCTTTTTTCCCCTTGTTTTTTGAGGTATAATGTTGTGTTGTTCATTTGAGATCTTTCTTCTTTCTTAACATGTGTATTTACTGCCATAAATTTCCCTCTTAGAACTGCTTTCACTATATGTCATAAGTTTTGGTATGTTGTATGCATTTGGTTGAAAGTGTACTTCAAGTTCAATATTTCTTTACTGATTTTCTGTATGGATGATCTATCCACTGTTGAAAGTGGGGCATTGAAGATTTCTACTAATATTGTATTATAATCTATCTTTCCTTTTGCATCCATTAATATTTCTTCATACATTGAGGTGATCCAATTTGAGATAATATATATTTATAATTGTTATATTCTCTTGTTAAATTGAACCCTTTATCATTATATAATGACCTTTTATTCTCCTTTTAAAGTTTTCAATTCAAAGTCTATTTTGTCTGTTACAACTATAAATACACGTGCTTTCTTTTGGTTTTCACAACCTTTTCTATCCTATCATTTTCAGTCCTTAAAGATGAAGTAATTTTCTTGTATGCAGCATATTGTTAGGTTTTTAAAATTCATCCATCCACTCCATGTCTTTGGTTGAAAATTCTAGCGCATTCACATTCATGGAAATACTTTCTAGGTAAGGACTTACTATTGTCACTTTAACATTTTTTGTTTTAGCTGTTTTGTATAGTCTCTGGTTCTTTTTCTCTCGTTATCTTTTATTCATCTACTATAGATGTTTTCTTTCTGTTTACCATTAGGCTTACATAAAACCTCTTATAACAGTTTATTTTAATCTGCTAACAAATTTGATCATATACAAAAATTTCACTTTTACTTCCCCTTTCATTATATATTTTATGTCAAAATTTACATCTTTTAATATTGTGTATTTCTTAACAAATTGTTATAGCTATAGTCAGTTTTAATAGTTTCATCTTTTAACCATTATACTAGACAGATAAGAGATTTACACACCAGCATTACAGTATTAAGAGTATTCTAAGATTGATTATATATTAATTTTAATGATGAGCTTTATACTAGAGAGACAAGGGATTTACACACCAGCATTACAGTTTTAGAGTATTCTAAGATTGACTATATAGTAATTTTAACAGTGAGTTTTGTAATTGCATATACTTTCATGCTACTACTTTGCTCATCTTAGTTTCAGTTTGAATAACTTTCTATAGCATTTTTGTGAGGCAGATCTAGAAGTGATGAATTCCCTCAGCTTTTGTCTGGGGAAGTATTTAACTGCCCTTTTTATTTCTGAAGAGCAAATTTTCCATGTAAATACTTTTGGTAGGCAGATCCTTTCTTTCAGCACTTTGACTATATCATTTCACTTTTTTTCTGGCATGTAAAGTTTCTGCCAAAAAATCTCTGGATAAACTCACATAGATTCCTTTGTATGTGAGAAAGCTTTCTTCTCTTGTTTATTTCGAGATTCTCTCTTTGTCTTTGATTTTCACAGTTTAATTTAAATATGCCTTGTTAGAGTCTTCTTTGGGTTGAACCTGGGATGGGAGACTTGAGATGTGAAGTACTTGGATGTTCATGTCTTCCCCCAGATTTGGGAAGATTTCAACTTTTATTTCCTTAAATAAGCTTCCTGTCTCTTTCTCTCTCTTCTCATTCTCTAACTTCTATGATGTGAGTGTTAGCTTTTTTGAATTTTTTTCTACATCCTGTAGGCTTTCCTCATTCCTTTGCATTCTTTATTTCCCTCCCCTGATTGGATATGTCTAAATGACCTGCCTTTGAGTTTAAAGATTCTTTCTTCTGTTTGATAAATTCTGGTATTGACATTCTTTTTTGTGCTTTTTAATTTCATGTATTGTATTCTTCCAGTAACAGAATTTCTCTTTGGTTCTTTTTGTGAATTATATCTCTTGGTTGAACCAATACTTGATTCACTGAATGTGCAACAAATTTACAAATTTTTATCTGTATTTTACAAAAGGGAAGACACATGTTATCAAAATTATAAACAAAGGAGTCAAGTTCCTATAATTTTTAAGAGCTTTGTATTTCAAAACGCAAGCTCGATCATCTCTACAAGGTTGTGCCTCTGGGACAGAGACGGGGCCAAATAAAATTGAGGATGTGCAGGTCAATACCAGGTATTCACAGGTACTTTTGTTTCCTCACTGGAAAAGTCCCGTGGGGATGGGGGATCAGTGACAAGAACTGATAGCTACTCAGAGGAAGTGTCCTAGTATATTTAGCATATGTCATTAATTTAGATAGGATGACATTCTAATTACTTTAGCCATATCTTATATATATATTTCTTGTTTCTCACAAATTATAATTTTAAAATCACTTTTAAAATGGTTTTCTTAGCCAGTTTAATCAAAATAATGTTGATATTCCTATTGACAATGGCATTGTACTGTTATGCTTCAATTATTTTACTTTCTGCAGAAAGAAAATCAACTCAAAGTTGATAAATTGTAAGAAATATGAAATTACAGTCTCTTCAAATTCTCCAGAAATGGTTTCCTGGAGAATAGAATGACAAATAAACTCTTTAGTAAGTGATTTAAAGCAACCTATACCATCAAGAAAAGTTAATGTGTTAGCACAAAACATTAAGGAACTTCAAAGCTGAAGCTCTAGTTAACTTCAAAACCTCCCGTTTAACTTTTTCCGCCATTTCCAAAGGAATTTAAGATAAATCTGTTAACTGGCAGAAGGTAATTAGTTCCTAAGCTTAAATGTCTTTGCCCATCAAAGGACAGATTCTTCCTTAGAATCTATGTGGTAGCCAAATGGTAAGGAAGGAGATAAGAATAAAAGTAAAGATTTAATTAAGTTTCTCCAAGAGCTTCTTTAAACATGCATATTTCTTTCACTACATGATGTGGTTCAGTCCCACCCAAATTTCGCCTTGAATTGTAATAGTCACCACATGTCAAGGGAGGGACATGACGGGAGGTGATTGGAACATGGTGGCAGTTTTCCCCATGCTGTTCTCCTGATAGTGAGTGAGCTCTCATGGGATCTGATAGTTTAAAAGTGTGGCACTTCTCTTTGCTCTCACGCTCCTGTCGCCATGTAAGATATGCCTTGTTTCTACTTCACCTTCTGCCATGATTGTAAGTTTCCTGAGGCCTCCCAGTCATGCTTCCTATTAAGCCTGTGGATCTCTGAGTCAATTAAACCTCTTTTCTTCAAAAGTCACCCAGTATCAAGAAGTTCTCAGTAGCAGTGTGAAAATGGACTGATATACCACACACTGTACTATTGTGTGAGTACAGTAATGGCAAATTCCTATGTTATATGCAAGGTAAATGGAAGGAGACTGCTGAGAAAAGGGAAGTGAAGCCACAGATACACTACTTGAGTTTACAACTAGGGTCAAAATTGGAAGTATCTTTCCAGCCACAGAGAACCTACTCTCAAAATTTAAAGACATCCATAATTTCACTAATTGAAAGTACACTTTGCCAATAGAGAAAAGGCAAGGGTAGCTCAGGACTTGAAGATTGTGAGCAATTCAGATCCAGTTTTTATATTATGTTAATTTTTATAACCCCACCATTCATTAAACATTACTTGGCTAAATTAATATATGAATGAGTATATAAATAAATAAATAAATAAAAGAGAAGGATCATGCTTTATGGAGTTAAAATTTATTTCCTCCTCATTTATGCTCAAATTTTAAACATGATCTTGAAATTAATCATTCTCTAATTTTATTTCATTAATTTCAAGTAATATTAATACCATTTTAAATACATTTATGCATGCATATATGTATACATACATGTTCATAATAAGCATTCTTCACTAACTTTTTTCTCTATGCATATATTTACCCATTTTTTTTTTTTTTTGGTCCTACTAGATAGTCAGATGAAAATGAAAAATTCATTCTGAATGTTCAAAAATAATCAAATGCAAACAACTGCTTGGATTGTTTAAGTATTAATATTTAGAACTAAACATTTGGTCCATATTTCTCTATTTAGTATCTTTGACCCAGTGCACTGAACAAGAAGTTCTTGCTGTACATTTTGTGACCAATTTCTTTGACTGTTATGAGCACGTTTGCATTGACCTTGATCTTTTACTCTTGGCACCTTCTAAATGTCACCAAATTGGCTAGTATTTAAAAAAAAAAAAAAAAAAAAAAAAAAGAGCCCAATCATTTAAAATAGTCGTTCATGTGATCCTTACGATATGAAATTGGGAATTTTGTGAGCACTTTAGTTAAGGTTAATGTATCTGAATGTTCCTTATTTTTGGCTTGTAGAATAAAACTGCAATTCAAATCCATAATTCATTAAATTTAATTAAAAATCCAAAAAACTTTAAAACAAAATTTTTTTGACATTCATGGCAAACCTGATCTCAACTGATATGTCCTTAGTAGTTGAAGTAGTTAAATATTCATATATTTTGCTACACAAATATCACTGTATTTGATTATGGGGCATTGCCCCAGATCCCACTGTGATGTTTCATAGTACATGCATATGCAGTGTATTATGTTTCTAAAACATTTTTTAAAAGTTCTCTAAATTCCATAATACATGTAGTATAAAGAGTTTTATATAAGTCATAATAAAACTGTGGTCCACACAACAGTTATTTTTCCTATTGATTTTTTTTTGAAGACCCATTTTGATGAACCTGGAAGCCTAACCACAGCTTTGGGTTTCCAGGATCATGCTGATTGACTATTCTTTCAGCTATATCTGATGTTTTGGGATTATATAGACAGGGTTTTGAAATGTATGAATAGAGACAAGCAGGATGGATCTAAAGAAACCCTGGAAGTTAGGTTGCATAGCAATCAGTTGACTGGAGATTGGTAATTTTTCTTTCTCTAAAAATCCAAGGGGAGTAGTTTACACCTGAGATCACCTATTTAGAAGACTGGGTTGTATGTGGGCAGTGAAAGACTCTGCTTACACACCTGATCTTAATTTCATGCAAGATTATTATATTGAAGCTCAACTTTATCCAAGCCCCTCAAATTTTCATGCATAGCTGACCTTTTACCCCAATGTCCTGGTGTCTAAACCTTGCTCTATTTGATACATATGCATAAGTCATTTCCAACACCTGCATTATAAGGAAGCTGAATGAGAAAAATCAATAGTAAGAAATAGTTCCCCTCACTGGGACTCTAAACTCTAAATGTCTACATATCTAGCAACATAGACCAGACATGGGTTTATTCCAGGAGCTAGAAGAAGGAGCAGGGGATCCATTCACCTGAAATAGAGTGCTCATAGGATCCATTCACCTGAAATAGAGTGCTCATAGGAGCCCTAATTAAGCACCACAATGAATCATTTGATTGGATTTTTTAAAATCTTCCTTGGGCTGTTTTTACTGTTGTTGTTGTTGTTGTTGTTGTTGTTGTTGTTGTTGTTATCAATACTATCCTATTTAAATGTTTGGAGGCAGTGAAGAATAAACAATCAGTGTCAGTGCTAAGAAGGCTTGTAGCTTGCCAAAGAATCTAGTCACAAATAAACAGTAAGAACTTCTTCAGATGACCTGGTCATAGACGTAAAATAACAAGTAATCATGTGCCTTCTCTTTACACTATGTGATTTTTCCCCAATAAAACCTGTTTACACAATACATATTGTAAATTGAAAAACCCGTGTGGGTTTATTATGCCAAATCAAGATATTCAGTCCCTTTAGTATTCTTCTGTAAATCATAAATTAGTTAATAAATATACAATTGATATATGAACCTATAGAATTACATATGCATGTTATATTTTAAGAAAAATGCTGTCATTTTATTGTATGTGTATCTTCAAACAAATGCTCACTTTTAGAAATAAGGTTAGGAATTTATTCTGCTTATCTATAAAACTTTTAAAAACTTGTTTAAAGAAATGCCTACTGTATTGTTTTATGAACCATAGAACTCTAGCACCATTACTTCATAGTTGCGCTTACTTTTGTAATGGTACTACCATGTTTAATCATCCAGATTATGATTCAGCCGTTAGTTTTGATAAGAAATCAAATTTCCTACAAGATGACGAATATGTCCTCACCAAGAGTATACTTAAGAAAATATTATAGACTTACAGCATTTCCCAAAGTAGACCAATACCAATACCCTGTGGTAATTTCATGAATATTCTCTTTATCAACCATGTAAATGCAATAACAGACTCTTCCTCGTTATTGCTAATCAGAATTTATCCTGTTACTGCTTTAAGTATTTCTTTCATGACAGAACCAGAAAACTACCTACAACCTTTGCAATAAAAAATGAAATCCTCACCTCTCATTCATTTCAGTCACCTGCCAAAAGCTGTGGAAGCAGCCTTGCTACTGAGCCAGAGTCTGAACTTCTCTTCCCTACTTTACCTTATCCCTGTCAGCAGTAGAAGGTTAGTCAGGCTACATTTGCCTATGTAAGACTGGTCCCCTACAAGATCACAGTTGAACATTTTTCCCTCAGATCTTTATTTGAATCTCTAGATGCGCAAACATTCAAGAGAAAGACCATTTACTTAACTCTGCACACTAGGTATATTTAAATCTTAGATCTAATCCAACTGTGAATCTTAAATTTGTAAGATTTATGATAAATCTCCTAAAATTATAGGAGTCTCCTTGCAAGGCAACGTTCTAAGTGTTTTAGCCCTATTACCATATTTAGTAGTCAAAATAATGTTTTATAGAAATATCAAAATACCCAGATGAGAAAACTAAAAAACAGATAGTTGAACTTACAGCTAGTTAAATGGCAGAGCCACAATTTAAAATCCAGTATCCAAGCTCTAGAATATATACTTGTAATCACTACACTATGCTAACTTACAATACATATAAATTGCTATTACAACAAAAAATATAATGAACAATGTAGTAGCCATTTTGATGCCCCCAAAATAATTCCACCTGTATATCTTCCAGGAATAAGGGTAGAATTGCATTTTCTGGCTCCTTTGTAAGTATGTGCTTGTTCCATGTAATTCTGGTAAATAAATTCTGTATATTGTTTCCAATAATATGTAATTGCCTCTGTGAGACTGACATAGAGAGGGATATAGTTTACATGGCGGATTCTCCATCTGCTTGGGTTTGTTACCAACTACAACGAGTAGAGGTATCTGTCAGTCTGTGAATGAAATATACTTGAACAAAAATCAAAATTATATTGCTTTGAGGCACATACATTTGAGAACCTCTTACTAACAACAAACAGTAAAATTAAAAGACATTACATGTTTCTAATACAAGTGCAGCAAAAAGTTGTAAACAAAACATGCTAAGAAATAAATGTTAATCATTTTACAAACTTTCACCAGCATAGAAATAAAACAAATATTTTTATAATACATCATTTTATATTTATTTCATAATTTAATATGTCTCAGTACCATTTGTTAACATCATCTGCTGACAAGTAATTTATTGCTTTTTGCACCATTGTTAAGTAAAAATTAAAGTGCATAATGACAAAAGACTAACAAAACAAAATAGGTATGCAGTTTACTACCAGCGGCCTAGCTCATTTAAAACAACACAATTTTAATCCCAAAATAACTTAATCCATCAAGTAGATATTAGCCACTTATTATATGCCTATTTCTACTGGTCTGGTAATTAGGACAGATATTTTAAATTATTTTTTAAAGTAGCCAGATGATTTTAAGATGCTTCAGATTATATTTTACATATGAACTTTAAATAGGACACCTCTAAGATTGGAATAACAGCTTCTTGAGCCAACAAATGTATCTAATAATCAGTATGTCCTTATCTTTTGAAATCTGCTCTGCTCACTTTGGCAGCACATATAATAAAATCAGAAAGATGCAAAGAAGATTAGCATGCCCCCTGCACAAGGATGACATGCAAATTCATGAAGTGTTCCATATTTTTATAAACTTCTGGAGACATACACCCTCCCAAGACTGAACCAAGAAGAAATTTAATCTCTAAACAGACCAATAATAGCTCTGAAATTGAACCAGTAATAAATACCTTATCAACCAAATAAAAAGCCTAGGACCAGATGGATTCACAGCCAAATTCTACCAGATGTTCACAAAAGAGCTTGTACCATTGCTACTAATATTATTCCAAAAAACTGAGGAGGAGGGCCTTCTCCAAAACTCATTCTATGAGGCCAGTATCATCATGATATGAAAACCTGGCAGAGACACACACATACAAAGAAATCTTTAGGCCAATATCCTTGATGAGCATTGATGCAAAAATCCTCAACAAAATGCTGGCAAACTGAATCCAGCAGCACATCAAAAAACTTATCCACCATAATCAAGTAGGCTTTATCCCTGGGATGCAAGATTAATTGAACATACTCAAATCAATGAATGCAATTCATCACATAAATAAATAGAACTAAAGACAAAAGCCACATGATTATCTCAATAGATGTAGAAAAGGCTTTCGGTAAAATTCAACATGCCTTCAAGTTAAAAACTCCCAACAAACTGGCCGGGTGCGGGGGCTAACACCTGTGATCCCAGCACTTTGGAAGGCTGAAGTGGATGGGCCACTTAAATCCGGGAGTTAGAGACCACCCTGAGCAACATGGTGAAACCCCGTCTCTACTGAAAATACAATAATAATAATAATAATAACAACAACAACAACAACAACAACAACAACAACAACAACAACAACTGTCCATGGTGGTGTGCACCAGTAGTCTCAGCTACTCAGGAGACTAAGGCATAAGAATCACTTGAACCCAGGAGGCGGAGGTTGCAATTAGCTAAGATCTCACCACTGTACTCTGGGCTGGGAAACAGAGTGAGACTCTATCTCTAAAAACCAAAAACAACACAAACAAAAGCAAAACTGTCAACAAACTAGGTATTGAAGGAACATACCTCAAAATAATAAGAGCCATCGATGACAAACCCACAGCCAACATCATATTGAATGGGCAAAAGTTGGAAGCATTCCCCTTTGAAAACCAGCACAATATAAGGATGTCCTCTCTCTCCACTGCTATTCAACATAATATTGGAAGTCCTGACCAAAGTAATCAGGCAAATGAAAGAAATAAAGGACATTCAAATAGGAAGAGTGGAAGACAAGCTAACCCTGTTTGCAGACAACATGATCTGATATCTTGAAACCACCACAGTCTTGACTCAAAAGCTCCTTAAACTTAAACAACTTCAGCAAAGTCTCAGGATACAAAATAAATGCACTAAAATCCCTAGCATTCCTACACACCAACAATAGACAAGCCAAGAGCAAAATCAGGAACACAATCCCATTCAGAATTGCCACAAAAAGAATAAAATACCTAGGAATACAGCTAAATATCCATGGAGGTGAAAGATCCCTTCAAGGAGACCCACAAAACACTACCCAAAGAAATCAAAGAAGCAAACAAGTGGAAAATATTCTGTGCTCATGGATAGGAAGAATCAACATAATTAAAATGGCCATACTAATCCAAAGCAATGCATAGATTCAATGTTATTTTTCATAAATTATCAAAGACATTCTTTGCAGAGCAAGAAAAAAACTATTTTAAAATTCATATGAAACAAACAAACAAAAAGCTCAAATAGCCAGTGTAATCCTAAGCAAAAAGAACAAAGCTGGAGACATCATGCTACCCAACTTCAAACTATACTACAGGGTTAAAGTAACCAAAACAGCATGGTACTGGTACAAAAACAGACACACAGACCGGTGGAAAAGAATAGGAAGCCCAGAAGTAAGACCACACAACTACAACCATCTGACCTTTGACAAAGCTGACAAAAACAAGCAATGGGGAAAGGACTCTCTATTCTATAAATGGTGCTGAGATAACTGGCTAGCCATATGCAGAAGATTGACACCTTTCTTTATACCATATACTTAACCCCTTTCCTTACACCATATACAAAAATCAACTCAAGATTGATTAAAGATTTAAATGTAAATCATAATTATGTAATCTCTGAAAGACTACCTAGACAAAACCATTCTTGGCACAGGAACAGGCAAATATTTCATGACAAAAACACCAAAAGCAATTGCAACTAAAACAAAAATTGACAAATAGATCTAATTAAACTAAAGAGCTTCTGCATAGCAAAAGAAACTATTAAACAGAAAGCCTACAGAATGGGAGAAAAGTTTTGCAAACTATGCATCTGACAAAGATCTAATATCCAACATCTACAAGAAACTTAAATAAATTCACAAGAAAACCAAACAACCCCATTAAAAAGTGGGCAGAGGACATTAACAGATAGTTTTCAAAAGAAGTCATACAAATAAGCATATTTTAAAAAGCTGACCAACACTGATCATTAGAGAAACACAAACCAAAACCACAATGAGAAAACATCTCACACCAGTAAAAATGGCTACTATTAAAAGTCAAAATAACAGGTGCTAGTGAGGTTGCAGAGAAAAGGAACACTTAAAACTGTTGATAGGAGTGTAAATTAGTTCAATTATCGTAGAAAATAGTTTGGCAATTCCTTGAAGGCCTAAAAATAAAACTACCCAGTAATCTCATTACTGAGTATATAGTCAAAGGAATATAAATCATTCTATTATAAAGACACATGCAATGTGTATGTTCATCTCAGCAGTATTTACAATAGCAAAGACATGGAATCAACCTAAATGCCCATCAATGGTGTACTGGATAAAGAAAATGTGATATATATACACCATGGAATACTATGCAGCCATAAAAAATGAAATCATGTCCTTTGCAGGGAAATGGATGGCACTGGGGTTATTATCCTTAGCAAACTAATGCAAAAATCAAACACTGCCTGTTCTCGCTATTAATTGGAAGTGAAATGTTCAGGACACGTAGACATATAAAGGGGAACAGCAGACACTGGGATCTATCAGAAGGTGGAAGGTGGAAGGTGGAAGGAGGGAGAGGATCAAGAAAGATAACTAATTGGTACTAGGCTTAATACTGAGGTGACAAAATAATCTGTGCAACAAACCTCCATGACATGAGTTTACCAATATAACAAACCTACACATGTACCTCCTGAACTTAATATAAAAGTTTAAAAAAAATCTTATATTACTGGTCCTAAGTAATATGGGCTTGTGTAATTTTAAAATTTTAGGTTTATATAAATTATAAAGCACATAGTTTTTATAATGAATTAAAAAAGATGGATTCCACCTCTCCCCCTCTCCCCAAAGAGGACAATTTTATCATTAGGGATGAGTAACTAGAAATATATCAAAATTATTTTAGTTACTTAAACATTTATTTTATGGGGAAATATCTATGCAGAGTTTTAAAAAAATTGTTGAAAAGTGATACATTTCCTTATAACTAACAGTTTTGTAAAGTCATGTTTCTCAGTTTTGAGGTTATCTGTTAGCTAGTAGTTTTATGAATAGAGTAATCCAAGTAATGTCACTGGTAAAATTCTGGACAATATATTTATCCAAATAAGATAAGTTTAAATTTCCAAGGGAAAATTGCTAACAAATGCACATCGTATATATTATACTTTCCATTCCTACAGGAAAAACAATTACAGTATTTACTGTGCAAATGAGAACACCTCTCCAACTCTCCCATAGCGAGCCCTTGCCATTTGGAAGCAAGAGGCTTATGTGTTACTACCAAAGTTATTTCCTTAAATTCTTTTACAACTTTACTCTTACAGACAATGGAATATATTCTACTTTTTATTTTTGTGGAGAGAAACATAATAATTATAAGAAGAATAAAGTTCATGAAGCTGATCATATGCTTCACTTACTGAGGAAATATCTCTTCAATTACTAGAATTGGTGAGAAGATGAACTAAGTTACAGAAATGTGAGTATAGATCATTCCTTATCAATGGAAATTAGAGTCACCTAAATGTATTTACTATTAGATAATCACATGATGATAATGAACTTTATTTATGAATAATTTTTGAGATTGGAGCAAAAGGAAATGGCTTCTCAAACCCCTTTTTTGGGGAAGGTTTTATTTTTATAACTTTTTCTTAATGGTAAATGGTAAACATCATTTCCCTTTTGTCTCTTGTTTTCCTCTAATTTATTTATTTATTTATTCATTTATCTATTTTGCTGTTTATAGGCAGTGTAGGGAAGAGCAAGTAAGAGATAGGAAATATTTGAATTGTAAATAAAGGTTGTTTAGGAACAAAAACAGGAGGAAAAATTATTTTACTATCTGTCCTGTACCTTAATCTTAAAAAAAGTTGTTTTGAAAATTGCTATTTGTATAATCAATGTGTTCATATACTTCATTTGGATTTTCACATAACTAAATTTAAAAGTGTATAATATGTGAATACTTGTATATCAAATATTGTAAATTAAAAAAATTATCAATAGAAAAGCCAGAGCATTCTGTCCTCCTAGCTGTGGTAGCCCCTATGGGGAATAAAGTGAAGGACTCATGATTTATGCCCTACAAGAGCTTTATAGAGATTAAAACATTCAAGATGTTACCAACCGAAGACTAATATGAGTTGCTTGTTGAATAAAAAGTA
>NW_016805361.1:156207-175573 GCF_001698545.2 Rhinopithecus bieti
TTATTTATTTATTTATTCATTTATCTATTTTGCTGTTTATAGGCAGTGTAGGGAAGAGCAAGTAAGAGATAGGAAATATTTGAATTGTAAATAAAGGTTGTTTAGGAACAAAACAGGAGGAAAATTATTTTACTATCTGTCCTGTACCTTAATCTTAAAAAAAGTTGTTTTGAAAATTGCTATTTGTATAATCAATGTGTTCATATACTTCATTTGGATTTTCACATAACTAAATTTAAAAGTGTATAATATGTGAATACTTGTATATCAAATATTGTAAATTAAAAAAATTATCAATAGAAAAGCCAGAGCATTCTGTCCTCCTAGCTGTGGTAGCCCCTATGGGGAATAAAGTGAAGGACTCATGATTTATGCCCTACAAGAGCTTTATAGAGATTAAAACATTCAAGATGTTACCAACCGAAGACTAATATGAGTTGCTTGTTGAATAAAAAGTAGTAAACAGCACATCCTGTGATCCTAGAAGTCTTGTTCTCTTGGGTCACTCTGCCACTGTTTCAGTCCAATAATCAAAATTTATGTATCATTCTATCTGTATATATTAAATTAAAAGAATTCCTTTAAAGTTATCAAGACTTAATTTAAGACCAAGAATATTATTTCTCAGATATGAAATGGACATTACTTATCCTCTCTAAATTTTAGTTGCCTCATCTGCAAGATGCAGATTATGATAGTAGTACTTGTAGGAATTTTGCAGAATCAAATATGATAATTGTGAAAATGTTTAGCTCAGAGTCTCATGCATGGTAAATATTCAAGTAAATATTAACTTCTATTACAATAATTCATATAGAATAACTCTGTTTCATTTACTGCCAGACATGATTTCATTCCTGGTGAGTCCGCACTATGTGCGTGAGGGGGAAATAGATATATGTGTATTGTATTATTACAAGTTGCATAATGATTTAGATACCTATACTTAAGACAACAATGATTCCTCAAAGAACAACACGTTGTCCATTTTTAGTTTTCCTGTTCCAGAGATAGGCTGTTCCTTGGCCAATGGTGGCTAACCCATCAGATATAGAGTGCCTCAGTAAAGATTCTCCAGAGAAACAAAACTAATAGAATGTGTGCATGTGCCTGTGTGTGTATCATAAGGAATTGGTCACATAATTAAGGAAGCTGAAGAATCCAGATACAGGGTAGTCAGTGGTGTAGTTCCATTCCTAGTCCATGTTGGAAGTGACCAATATCTCAGGTCCAGGACAGTAAGGCAGAGAGAGAGAAAAGTCTTTCTTACATCATTTTAAATTTTATTCTGGCCTTAAAAGAACTGAATGAGACCCACCCACACTGGGGATAGCAATCTGCTTTACCTCAGTCTATTAATTCATATGTTAATCTCATCCAGAAAAGTTCTGGACTTTCCAGTCACTAGAATTGTGAGATAAATAAACCTGTTTTCTTTATAAATTTCCCAGCCTCATGTATTTAGCAACACTAAATGCATTAATACACACAGTTATGTTTATTGCCGTTGGTTTAAGCTCACATTTAGATTTTTCAGTATGTTCTAACAAGTAATTCTATGGTATTGTATAGAAATTTGTATTTTTTAGTATTTCTAGTATCCATGGGCCATTTTATGAAGCAACATTTAATTGGTTGTTTATTTCTACTAAATATTCTTTGTATAATGAAATAGCACATCAGATCTAAAAGTGATGTAACACATTAGAAAACACAGAACATTTGGAAATCTTGGCTATTCAGATTATCTGCAAAGTATTTATCCTTAGATCTTTTAAGTAAACAATTGCATGCCAAATAGTTGGTTTCTAAGTTGTCAGATATTAAAATTTAGATTATAAAAGTTGACATTAGCAATAAGCCTTCAATGGTATAAATGAGAGGAAAAATGCAGAAAGTTCAAAATTCAGAGATGAAAATCAAATGTTTCATTATTTGTAAAATGGTAGCAGGAGTTTCTCTCAATTCATAGTGCATATGTTTCTCATATGCTGACAAATGTTTCAGATTTACAGCCTTTTAGAACTGGACTAGAAGAGGTTTCAGTGTCAATCTAATATAATCCACTCATATTGCTGTAACATAGGTAAACCTTAGATTTATGAAAGATGCCCAAGGTCACACAACCAGTTTGAGGCAGAGTCGAAATTGTGACCTTGACCAACTGACTTCCAATTCTGTGTTCTTTCCATTATGCAGTTCTCAGAATGAGAAGACAGAGATGGATGTTCCTGATGTTTCATAAATAACAGTGATTCCAACATAGTTTTGTGGTTCTCAGTCATTAACCTTACTTATTGCCAAACTTTTCAGGGGAGTTGCTATTATAGAAGCAGCACTTAAACTCAAAAATGCCAACTGTAACCACAATTGTTTCTCAGAAGGAATAGATATACAGGACATTCCCCATATCATACAGCCATGACCTAAGATTATTGAAGATAATTGCAATGTTATCAGAATATCTTCTGGGTTACTAGAAAAGGCTGAGATTTTAAATTAAGTTTCTGTTAGTCATCTTTTTCTCTTAAGATATTTATCTGGGAGATTCAAAGTTGTCAATATTACAGAGACATGATCTAATTAGGATGTGATGGCTCAGACAATCAGATACCATAATAGTATTCTCTAGCATAGCTTTGAGTTAAAAGTGGTCTACTTCTTACACCCATTACCTTTGTCAAAATTTAAGCATTTGCTTTCTTTTTGATGCAAATATTTCTTAATATTTCTTACTCTTTCTGCAGAGCTCTTCTGGGTTTATATGTGGGTTTATTAAAAATATGTATTAAAATTCTCTTTTTTAATTAACTGAAGTTGATAGTTACAATGTAATTTTATCAGCCGAGTATTGTTGTTTTCTAATCTGCATATGCAATACAGTACACCATTAATTCAAATGTGTGTATGAAAATATCATCAACTGAAAAGCAAGTCTTTGCCTGTCCTGTAGTGTTTATAGAAGATCCTGATACTTAGAATATTCATTTCCCAATATTCTGCATCTCAGCCTTTCTGGACAGAATCCATACATTCATTCATTCACCCACTCATTCACACACTTGTTTTCTTCTATAATTGTTACTCTATTACATCTTTCAAAATGCCTTTAGGGGTTATTCTTTAAAATAGATATAGAAAAGAGAATAAAATAACTAAGTAAAAGCTGATTCACAATGGAGTAGTAAAACAATTTAAAATATTAATTGAGAAATGAGAAATTGATCCAATTGGATGGAATGAACAAAAGAGAAAGGGATTGAACTTCAAAATAAAATCATAGAGTACTATACTTATAGCTTGAAAGAAGCTTGCTCAAGATCTTAAAGTGTCCCACTAGCACAATTTGAGACACATGGTTTTCAGACATTTTCCAAATTGTATTGATAGATCTTGTTTAAATTTTAATTTTTAAATCAATCTCTAGTATGAGGAAATATGCTATTGAACCAACTCACTTGAATTCATTATTCTTTCACTATTTTCTTTTTTGTATTTCAATGGAAATCTCTTCACATTACTCATATAGTAAGAGATAATCGAATGATCTTTCCTGTATACAACTTGCCTAGAGTAAAAAAAAACTTATTCATTAACCCTTATTTATCTCATATCCACTAAATAAAAGCATCTTTGTGGAAGATGCTTCCATTTCTTATAACTAAGAAAATTTTACTACAACTCATAAGATCCAACTGTGTTTTATACTAAAGTATTAAAATATTAAGCCTTCTACTAAAGCAAACTTTTTAAAAGGGGCCTATTTGATAGCTGGAAATAATTGAAGATCTTAATCTGGGTTCATTTATTTAGGCCTTTATTCACACAATGCTTATTAAGGATCTACTAAGGACAGGCTACTAGAGAAAAATATGGAGGATGTAAGCATAAATAAGTCGTGTTTCTTTGTATAATAAGCAAGTAATATAAAAAAATTTAAAATATGTACGCAGATAAGAAGCTGGAGGTTTTACAGCAGGAAAACAGTATTTTGTGAGATGACGAGGTATTTTAAATACAGGGAAAGGTTAGAAAGGATTTCCAAAAGTAAAAGTAAAGATCCATGCATATTAGAAAAAAAATCACGCACATAACATTAAGCATATAGACATGAATACTTAAGGTGTGTATAGAAAATGATATAGAAGGCATAGGTTGCATAGGTTACAGGAAGTAAAGGCTAGATTGTTAGATTTTCATGTACACATTGCAGAGTCTTCATTAACTAACATTTGTCTAAATAGGAATTTTGTTTGTTTTTTTTTTAATCAAGTTCAGTCAATATGTTTTCAATATTGATATTTAAAATTTTCTTCAATTCTTGAAAAATTGTAAGCTTTATCTCTGAATATTTTCTTTCCTCAGCTATCTATGGTTGTTTCTCCTGAAATTCTTCTTAGACAAAATGGAAACTTCTCAATTTGTTCTTCCGATCTTTCAACTTTCAGTACTTGTCATATGTTTATCTCTGTTGTGTTCTGTGGTGCATCTTCGTTTCTAAATTCTAGTAATCAATATTCTCTTCAGAATTGTCTACTAGACTATTATTTATTTTATATGCTATCGTTTTCAGACCTCTTGTTTTATTTCCAAGATTTTCAAGAAAATATATTCTGTCCATTTTGTTTCCACTGTCTTGACTAGAAGCTCTCACTGCTGTTTCAAATAAACTGTCAGTTTTCTCTAGAGTGCTGCTATTCCTATTTAGTCATTTCACATCCTCTAAAAGTCACCCGGTTTGTTAAGGTCACTACAAATCATTGTACTGTCTTCTGATTTGACATCAAACATCTTCCACATTAGTTCTCTTCATACATTGATGAGCATTGTTCTTTGTTTCAATTTATGAGAAACATAGCATATAATAAGTTTATTATATTGTTATTCATTTTATCTCTATCATATTGAGGTAGACATTTTAATAGGTATCATGCACATATGTTTTTATCAAGTTTATGCAGAAAATTAAATCAGAAAAAAATTTAGACATTGTAGCAGACACATTTTAGTCTGCAGAAATATTAAATAATCATATGTTAGATGTTGAACTCACAAGCCGAGTTTAAAGAAAACGACATTCTATCAAATTTGCTTCAGTACAATCATATTCAGTTACTCATGGTGTTGTGCCATCTACCCTCTGCTCTTAGAAACAAGCCCTTAGAAGGTCATTGCAACCTTAAGTGATGTTTATTTTCTTCAGATTATGCTGTAACTTGACAGGAGTCATAAGGAGGCCACACTGTAAATGATATATCGTGGTTACTAATGTCCTTTGAGGCCAGTACTGAGACAGCTCTTGTCAAAGCTCTTAGGGAGGGTGATGCATTCTTACTCTACTAAGTGAGAATCTGAAACGCTACCCATAGTGCTACCAAAGTCCTAGAATTGTCTTTTTTTAGATTATCTTGAAACACACACACACACACACAAACACACACACACATTTAAAGTCTTCTTCCTTACAGTTTTGGTAATATGGTATATATACATACATGAACACAAATAAAATTTAAGAAATTTTAATCTCATAACAATTTCAGACTTCCAAATTATATCAAAGTAAAATTTACATTTGAATGGAAAGATGTCTCTATAATAATTGTTGGAGACTTGACTATCTCATTTTCAATAATGAATTGAACAGTCAGACAGAAGATAAGTTAAGAAATAAAGGACTTGGCCGGGCTTAGTGGCTCATGCCTGTAATCCAGCTTTTTGGGAGGCCAAGGTGGGCAGATCACCTAAGGTCAGCAGTTGGAGGCCAGCCTGGGCAACATGGTAAAACCCTGTCTCTACTAAAAATACAAAAATTAACTGGGTGTGGTGGCAGGCACCTATAATCCTGGCTACTCAGGAGGCTAAGGCAGGAGAATCACTTGAACCTGGGAGGTAGAGGTTGCAGTTAGCCGAGATTGAACATTGCACTCCAGCCTAGGTGACAAGAATGAAACTCCATCTCAAAAAAAAAAAGAAAAGAACAGAAATAGAGGACTTGAACAACACAATAAGCCAACTAGATCTAATGCACGTACATAGAGCACTGTACCCAACAACAACAGAGTTATACATTCTTTTCAAGTGCAGGAGACATTTTCCAGGATAGACCATATGTTAGGCCACAAGTTATGTCTCAATAGATTTAAAAGATACATGTCACAGAAACTATCAGCAGAGTAAACAGACAACCTACAAAATAGGAGAAAATATTTGCAAACTATACATCCAACAAGGTTCTAATATCCAGAATCTATAAATACTTAAATTCACAAGCAAAAAACCAAAACAAACAAAACATTGAAAAGTGGTTACATGACATGAATAGACACTTTTCAAAAGAAGACATAAATGCAGCTGATAAGCATATGAAGGAATGTTCAACATCACTAATCATTGGAGAAATACAAATCAAAATCAACAATGAGATACCATCTTACACTAGTCAAAATGACTACAATTAAAAATTCAAATAATACCAGATGCTGGAAAGGTTGCAGAGAAGAGAAAATACTTATACACTGCTGGTGGGAGTGTAAATTAGTTAAGTCATTGTGGAAAGCAGTTTGGTGATTTCTCGAAGAACTTAAAATAGAATTACCATTCAATCCAGAAATCCCACTATTGGGTATATACCCAAAGGAATATGAATTATTCAATCATAAAGACATGTGTACACTTATGTTCATCTGATTTTCGTAATTTGAGTCTTCTATTTTCCTTTCTTACTCAATCTAGATGACGGTTTGCCAATTTTGTTAACCAGTTTGAGGAACCAACTTCCAGTTTTTCCACTGAGATCATGAACAAGATATAGATGCCCAATGCTATGTTTTAAATGTCTCCTTCAAAACTCAAGTAGAAATTTAATTCACACTGTGACAGTGTTAAGAGGTGGGACTTTTAACAGGTGATTAGGTTGCGAGAGGTCTGCCCTTATGAATGGATTAATGCCCTTATCATGAGAAGGAGTTATTTATTGGTGAATGGGCTTCTGATTTTAAAAACAATTGAGTTTGGCTCAATTTCCCTTCTCTGTCTCACATGTTTTCTTGCCCTTTGACTTTCACCATGGGAAAATGCTGCATGAAGGTCCCTCAAGATGCAGCCCTTTTATCTTGGACTTCTCAGCCAAATAAACTTCTTTTCTTTATAAAGTACCTAGTGAGCGGCGCCAGTGGCACAAGCAGTTAGCACACATACTTATAAGATAAATTACCTAGTGTATGGTATTCTGTTATAGCAGCAGAAAACAAACTAAGACGTCCACTTTCACCACCTCTGTTCAACATAGTACTGTACTGGAAATCTTGGCCAGAGTATTTAGGGAGGAAAAACAAATAAAATACATACAAATTGGAAGGGGCAATATAAAATTATATCTGTTTGCAGATGATGTGATCTTATATGGAGAAAACAGCAAAGATTACAAACACACACATGCGTGCATACATTACAACTAATAAATTCAGCAAGGCAGTAGGATTCAAAGATAACAAAAATTTGTTTTATTTCTGTACACTAACAATAAGAAACCTGGAATGAAAATCAAGTAAGCAATCCAATTTGCAATAGCACCAAAATGAATAAAATAATTTTGAATAAATCTAACCAAGGAGATGTGAGACTTGTATACTGAAAACTACAAAACATTGATGAAATTAAATAAGACAAAAAGTGAATGGTTTTACAGTTAGAAAGCATATTATTATAAAAATTACTCAGAGAGAGACTATATTTTGTTTCTGGAGTATTTTAACAGACTACTAAAGTTAATAATTTATTTAGAAAAAATATATATTACAAATTCTGTAATATATACAATTTAGGAGGGATTTACTTCTTGCTTTTTCTATACTTTAGCAGCTTTATTAGTTATATGTCTCTTCTATGTAGTGCAAGTGTGTGTGTGTGTGTGTGTGTGTGTGTGTGTAATGGTGGCATATATAGTTTTTATGTAACCATACCACTTTTACTGACTTAAGGAAATGTGACTCTTCAAGTGAAAATATTTGTATCCCATATTCTCTAGCATAGCACTATATAATATAAGGTAGCTTTTATAAGATTTAAAAAATTTGTTCTCTTAGCGATGCTTCTTAGAAATAATACCTTATTGTGCTTGGGAGTTTGTGGTACACAAGGGATATTCAAAAAGTCATGGATAATGCATATTTTGGAAAATCTATGTACACATAGATTTCAAAAAGTTTTGCACCAAAATAAACTCATACCAACTCATTATAACATGTCTGAACAGAATCTAGTTTAAGGAACTAAGAATAAGACATCAGTTTGAAAAGAGCTCCAATCAGAGCCATATGAATTCTGCTAAAATTGAAGTAAGAGCAAACACCAAATATAGAATGAAACTTCAGGGGAAGAACAGTAAAGTCATTAATGGTTTGCAAAGTTTGTGAAGACAATGCTTCTAAAGAAATCAGCAGTTTACAAATGGATAACTATTTTAAGAAGAGATGGGGTGTTGTTAAAGATGAAGCCTTCAGCCACAGACAATTCACAGCAATTTGCAAGGAAAAAATTAATCTTGTCCATGCCGTAATTGAAAAGGACCAATGATTAACAGCAGAAACAATAACCAGCATCATATCTCAGTTGGTTTAGCTTACACAAGTCTAAATGAAAAATTAAAGTTGAGCATTTTTTTTTTTTTACTCAATGGGTGCCAAAACCATTGCTTCCATGTCAGCTAAAATAAGAGAAGATTTTCAATAAAATTTTAAACAAGTGAGATCAAGATCCGGAAGCATTTCTTTAAAGAATTGTAATAGTAAACAAAACACGGCTTTACTAGTACAATCCTGGGGACAAAACCTAATCAAAACAATGGCTACCAAGAAGTAGGGATAGTCTGGTAAAAGCAAAAGCAGGCTGTTCAAGAGCCAAGGTCATGGCAACAGTGTTTTGGGTTACTTAAAACATTTTGCTTGTTGACTTTCTGGATGATCAAAGCACAATAATATCTGTTTATTATGAGAGTTCTTTGAGAAAGTTAGCCAAAGTTTTGCAGAAAATGCTCAGAAAACTTCACCAGCAAGTTGCTCTCCACCACAACAATGCTCCTGCTAATTTCTGAAATAAGAACAATTTTTTGAGAGTTTCAGTGGAAAATCATTAGACCTCCACCTTCCAGTCCTGATTTGGTTCCTTCTGACTTCTTTTTGTTTCCTAATCTTTACAAATCTTTAAAGGGCATTCATTTTTCTTTAATGAATAATGTAAACAATAACAACAAACCCAACTGCATTGGCATGGTTGAATTCCCAGGCCCCTCAGCTCTGTAAGGATGGACTAAATGGCAAGTGTTATTCCTCACAAAGTTTCTTGAACTTGATGGAGCTTATGTTGAAAAGTGAAATTTAGAGTTTTTATTTTTTTTAATCTCATTTTCTACAAACTTCTTCAAGTTCTCTCATACAAAGGACTTTGTTTTACATGCATTAGCTCAAAACCCACTCTTACCCTGGTGAGGCAATGCCTTAGAATTCAAACTGTTTTGGAGCCAGAGAGAATTTTCTTCCAATCTTTCCCTCTACTGTGCTAGCTATCTAGTTTTAAAGGACACACTAAATTTCTATGTATTTCTGTTGCTGTTATTGTTCTTTTGTTTGCATTTGATCATCTCTTACTTGGAGACAATAAAACTTGCAAGATGGTTGTAACAATTAAAGACAATGCTTCTAAGGTTCTTGTATAGTGGGAGAGTACTACCTAGAACATATTAATAATTTTTCATAGTGTATTGATACATAATTTATATAAAATAATATTTATTCCTTTAAAGTGTACAATTAAATAATTAGTAGATATATGAATTGTATAATTGTCACTATAATCTAACTTTAGAATGAATTACATCATTTCAAAAAGAAGTCTTGTACATATTAGCATGTGCTCTTACTTCCTCTCACCCTGCTCACAAGCCCAAAAAATCACAAATCTGCATTCTATATGTATCGATCCACATATCCTACACATTGCATATATATTGACTTACATAATATGTGGATTTTGTGACAGATTCCTTTAACTTAGTTTGTTTTGAGGTTCATTGAAATCAAATATTTTATACATCATGTATTTTTATTGCCAAATAATATTCCATTATATGAATATGCCACATTTTTATCTGCTTATAAATTGATAGACATTTGAGCTGTTTTCACTTTTTGGCTATGATAAATAATGTTGGTGTTGATGTTCATGTACAAGTTTTTGCACAGTCATAGAAAAAAATGGTACCAAGAAATGGAAATGCAGCTTTAAAAAATACCTAAAATTGTCAAAGCAGTTTTATAACTGGGTAAAGGATAAATGCTGGAAATTTTTGGAAGTGTATGCTAAAAAAAGCTTAGATTGCCATAAATGGAGCATTAAGGGTGAGTTTGATGAGAGCTCAAAAGAAGAGAACTGCAATTGGTGCAGAAATATTAGAAATTATCTTAGTGGCTGTGATCAGAATGCTGGTAGTAATATGGATAGTAAAGGTTGTTATGAGGCCTTAGATGGAAATGAAAAAATATTTTATTGGAAACTAAAGGGAAGGTCATCCTTGTTACAAAGAGGCAAAGAGCTATCCTGAATCTTGTTCATGCCTTAGGGCTTTGTGGAAGGTAGAATTCCAGAGCAATAACTAGGATATCTGGCAGAAGCAATACCTAGTCAAAATGTTGAAGGAGATGCATGGCTTCCTCGATTGCTTATAGTAAAATTTCAGAAATGAGAGATTATTTTAAGATAAAATTTATAATTAAAGGGAAACAGAATGTACGTATTTGGAAATTTCTCAGCCTGGACATGTAAAGAATAAAAAGGTATGTTTGGCAGAGAATATCAAGGGTGAGGCCAGGTGACCATTTGATAAGGAGATCAGTATGCACAAAAGAAGCCAGATACTATTCATCAAAGCAATGAAGGAATGACCTTGAAAGGTTTTCAGAGATTATCAGTGCCTCTCCTCTCATCACAGGCTCACAGTGCAAAGACCTTGAGTATAGAATAGTTTCAAAGGAGGGACCCAGGGTGTCCATGGAACTTCAGCATTCACTGCCTTGTGCTTCTTCAAGTCTCTTCTCTCCACATTCTTGTGCAGCACTCCTCGAACACCCCATCTGTGTTTCATACATCCCTAGATGCAGTTTGGGCTGCCCCTCTGGAAGGCACAGAGTGTAAGTCTTGGTGGAACCCACTTGATGCTAACTCAGGAGGCATGCATGGTACACAAGCTATTGAGATATGGCTACCTCTACCTAGACTTCAAAGGATGCCTCAGAAAAATTGACTTCTCAGTTAGAAAACTGCCACAAGGATAGAGTTGATGTAGCAACCCCCACTAGGGAAATGCCCAGTGGGACCTTGGGAACAAGTCTACACTTGAGATCCCAGAAGTGTAGAGCTACCAGCATACCATACCAGACTGGGAGAGTTGCAGACATCAGAATCCAACCTGGGAGAGTTGCAGTATGGGTTACGCCCAACCAAGCCATGGGGGCTGGGCCATCCAGAGCATTTTGGGGTGCAAATCCCACCCCGGTGTGTGCCTCAAATGTGAGACAGGACATTGAAGAAGATAATTCTCAAACCTTAAAACCTCAAGTTTAATGTTTTTCCTCTTAGATTTTAGATTTGGTCAGAACCTATTATCCCTTTCTCCTTTTCTACTTCTTATTTTGGAAATAGAAATGTATATCCTATGTCAATTCCATCATTACATTTTGGGAGCACATGACTTGTTCTATTTCACAGGCTCATGGCTGCAGGGAAGTTTGCTTCAGGATAAATCCTTCTTGAAATGTCACCGATATCTGATTTAGATTGGGCTCTGGACTTTTTAGATTTTTGAGTTGGTGCTGGAACAAGTTAAGATTTTTGGGGCTGGTGGGATGTAATTAATGTATTTTGTATGTGAGATGATATAACTTTTGGAGCATCAAGCTTAGAATCTTATGGCTTGAATGTGTCCCCTCCAAAATTTATGTTGCAACCCAGTCTTTATTGTGGTGGTATTAGAGGTGGGACATTTTGGGAAGTAATTAAGTCATGAGGGTCCCACCCTCCTCAATGAGTTAGTGCCTTATAAATGGGCTGGAGGAAACTAGCTTACACCCTTCCAACTTCCACCATGTGATAACACAGCTTTCCTCCCTTCTCGAAGACTCAGCAACAAGATACCCTATTTGGGAGCAGAGAGGCTGGAGCTTCACCAGACAACAACCCGTTAGTGCCTTGATCTCAGACTTCCCAGTCCCTGGAACTATGAGGAAATACATTTCTGTTCTTTAAAAATTACCCAGTCTCACGTATTTTGTTATAGCAGCATGAACACATGAAGGTCATGGGGTTTTGATAGGAGTTTCATTGAATACATCAATCAATCTGGCAAATGTTACCATCTTAACAATATTGAATATTCCATCCAAAAAAATGAGATGCCTTTGCATTTATTTAGATCTTAAATTCTTTCAACAATATTCTGTAATCTTCAGACCATACATTTTGCACCTGTTTTGCTAATTTATTAAGTAATTCATCCTTTTCCATGCTATTCTAAATGGACTTATTTTCTTAATTTCATTTTTGAATTGTGCCTTGCTTGTGTACAGAAATGCAATTTATTGTTGTATATTGATCTTGTATTCATGAAACCTTACTGAACTTATTTTTTATTCTAATAGTTGTTCATGGAATCCTTAGCATTTTCTACATACATGAACATGCAGATAAAGAGTTTTGCTTTTTTTTTTTAATCTGGATATCTTTTGTTTTTAAATTTATTTTTTATGTTTAAGGATAATTTTGCTACATGTAGAAATCTTTATTGACAGTCTCTTTCTTTCACCACTTTAAATATGTTACTCCTCTTCCTTCTGGCCTCTATTACCACAGGTGAAAAGTCAGGGCCAGGCACAGTGGCTCACGCCTGCAATGCCAGTACTTTTGGAGTCTGAAGTGGGACTATCACATGAGGGCAGTATGCGACCAGCCTGGCCAACATGGCAAAACCCCATCTCTACTAAAAATACAAAAATTAGTCAGGTGTGTTGGTGTGCACCTGTAATCCCAGCTACTTGGGTGGCTGAGGCATAAGAATTGATTGGACCCAGTGTGGGGATGTCGGAGGTGAAGAGGTGAGTTGGGTGGAGGTTGCAGTGAACCAAGATCACCCCACTGCACTCCAGTATGGGCAGCAGAGAAAGACACTGTCTCAATAAATAAATAAATAAATAAAGTCAGATATTAACCATATTGAGGCCCTTTTTGTATGAATATTTGTTGTCTTTGTCTTTTCTCTTTTGACAGTTGGACTATGATGTGTCTAGGAGTGGATCAACTTGAGTTCATCCCACTTGATTTATATTGAGCTTCTGGATTATGTAGATTAAGTTTTTAACCAAATCTTAACAATTTTCAGCCATTATTTCTTCAAAGACTCTTTCTGCCTTTTTCTCTTTCCTCTCTTTTATTGAGCATCATGATGCGTATGTTGGTCCACTTGATGGTGTCCTACAGGTCACTGAGGCTCTGCTATCTTTTCTTTGTTCTATTTTCATTCTGTTCCTCAGAGTACACGATCCCAATTTTCCTATCAGCAAGTACCCAGATTGTTTCTTCTGTTGTTTCAAATGTTTAATTGAGCCCCACAAGCAAATATTTTATTTTAGTTATTTTAATTTTTAACTACAAATATTTATTTGCTTCTTTTAAAAATAATTTGTATTACTTTATTAATATCTCTATATGGCAAGACACTTTTCTAATAATATCATTAATTTTGAATGCATGATTTTCTTTTGGTTCTTTGAACATATTTATAATATATAATAGCTGATTCTAAATCTTCGTATAATAGGTCAAGTATCCAACCTCTTAAAGAACAGTTTCTATTGACTGCTTTTGTTCCCTTGTGTAGGTCACATTTTCCTGTTTGTTTGTATGCCTCATTTTTATATTTGTTGTTGTTATTGAAAACTGGACAGTTGTTTGTTTTGTTTTGTTTTGTTTTTTTGAGATGGAGTCTCGCTCTGTCATGCAGGCTGGAGTGCAGTGGTACGATCTTGGCTCACTGCAACCTATACCTCACGAGTTCAAGCGATTCTCCTGCCTCAGCCTCCCCAGAATATGGGACTACAGGTGTCTGCCACCACACCCAGCCAATTTTTGTATTTTTAGTAGAGACAGGGTTTCACCATATTGGCTAGGCTGGTCTCGAACTCCTGATCTTGTGATCTGCCCGCCTTGGCCTCCCAAAGTGCTGGGATTACAGGCGTGAGCCACCGCACCCAGCCAAAAACTGGACTCAGCAAATCAAATTTTTCTCTCTTCTCTGGCATTTGTTGTTGGTGCTGTTTTATTTTTACTTTGTTAGTTTTAATATATTGTTGCTGTTTCTCTCTTCTGCATAGTGGCTCTCTTGGGCTACTCTTGTAAAGTATGTATTTTCTATAGTGTGCAGCAATTGAGATCTCTGCTCAGTTAACCTAGTGGCCATCTAATTATTAGACAGATATTTCCTTGACTGCCTTAAACCACTAAGTCTTTTACACTTTGCAGAGGAGCTCAGTGTGTGGTTTGGGGCATGTCTTCAATGCTTAGACATTTTATAAATTTGCCTTAGCCTTTACTGCCTGCTTGCACTGGACCTCAAGGTCAACCAGAGGTGAGATATTGTTGTCTATTTAGTTCTTCTATGAACTGCACACAGTCCTACACATGCACACAGCCTTCCTGATCCCCAAGAATATGTCAGATTTTTTCACAACCCCTTGGGATTCTTGTTTCCAAATTGTACTGAGTTGAGTATCATCTTCCCCAAATTTATGTCATCTGGAACCTTAGAATGTGACCTTATTTGGAAACAGAATACTTGTAGATGTAATTAGTTAATTTAAAATGAAGGGGCTGGGCGCAGTGGCTCACGCCTGTAATCCCAGCACTTTGAGAGACTGAGGCGGTTGGATCACCTGAGGTCAGGAGTTCCAGACCAGCCTGACCAACATGGTGAAACTCTGTCTCTACTTAAAAAACAAAAATTAGCTGGACATGGTGGCAGACACCTGTAAGCCCAGCTGCTCAGGAGGCTGAGGCAGGAAAATCGCTAGAACCTGGAAGGCAGAGGTTGCAGGGAGCCAAGACTGTGCCATTGCACTCCAACCTTGGGGACAGAGTGAGACTCTGTAAAAAACAAACAAACAAACAAACAAACAAACAAAAATGATTAGAGTAGACTTTATGGGATTAGGGTGGACGCTAAATTTAATGTTTGCTGTGCTTATAAGAAAGCCATATGAGACACAGACACATAGAGAAGAAAAACAATCATGTGATGAAGATGGAGACAGAAACTGCAGTGAAATCTCAAGCCAAGGAACGCCAGGGAATATTAGCAATGTCCGGAAGCTAAAAGAGGCAAGAAAAGATTCCTCTCTATTTCTTCAGAGGGAGTATAGCCCAGGCAGCAATTTGATTTCGGACTTCTTGCCTCCAAAACTGTAATAGAGTAAATTTTTATTATTTCAAGCTACAAAAATTGTGATACTTTGTTACAACAGTCCTAGGAAACTATTATACAGGTTTTCCTTTTATATTTTTGGTCAAGCTTTTGTTTGTCCCAGCCGATATTGCAGCCTTATTAAACTTGTAGCTAATTATTTTTGAAAATCTCTCTGGGCATAGGCCTTTATCCATCAAATTAGTTCTATGTCAATCAAAAAACAACATCACTCTGAGAATGAGGCTTTTCTAGTAAGCTACAAAGTACATCAGATAGTGACAGCACAACTGGGATGGGGTGTTATGAGGAATTCCACCCACAGTCGGCCTTCTCTGATGGCTGCAAGTCTGCTGGTTTTCACATGTACTATAACGTGGAGCGGTTGCTTTGCAAGGCTACTTGGAGCTGGAGGAAACAGAGGGCGGTTGGAGTAGGCTGAGTTAAAATTCTAAAGCCCACTGTTCTTACCAAACAGCAATTTTTTCTTCACATTATTTATTTTTAAATTTTTTTTGCAAATCTTTTTCTAATTATCATTCTAAAAAAGTCAATTTTGGGCTGGGCACGGTGGCTCATGCCTGTAATCCCAGTCCTTTGGAAGGCTGAGGTGGGTAGATCACCTGAGGTCAGGAGTTCGAGACCAGCCTGACCAACACGGAGTCTACTAAAAATAGACGTCTCTACTAAAAATACAAAATTTATCTGGGCTTAGAGGAGGGTACCTGTAATCCCAGCTACTCAGGAGGCTGAGGCAGGAGAATTACTTGAACACAGGAGGTGGAGGTTGCAGTGAGCTAAGATATTGCCTTTGCACTCCAGCTGTCTCAAAAAAAGAAAAAAAAAAGTCAATTTTCATCATTTTTGCCAGTATTTTCATTGCTTTTATACAGGAAAAGTTTACAGATATCCTCATTTCACCACTGTATCAGTCCTCTTCAATTCTCCTTAATTCTAGCAACTGTGTACATGTTTAAGAGACAGAATGATTAGGTTGTGCAACATTTTACATTTTGCACTTCTGTGGGAAGGTGTGATGGTTAATCATAGATCCAAACTCAGCTGGGCCATGGTGCCCAGATATTTGTTAAGCATTATCCTGAACGTTTTCGTGAGACTGACACTTAAAGCAGTGGACTGTGATTAAAGTAAATTGTCCTACATATTGTACACGGGCCTCATCCAATCAGTTGAAAGCCTTGATGTACAAAAGAACTGACCTCCCCCGAACAAGAAAAAATTATACTATTCTGACAACCTGCAGACTTGAACTGCTACATTGACTCTTCCTCGGGACTTCAGGCTGATGGCTCACACTACTGATTTGGGACTTGTCAGATACCATAACTATGTGACCCAATTCCATAAAGATAAATTTATTTCTCTATATACGCACAGCCTGTTGGTTCTGTGTCTGTGGAGAACCTGACCAATATAGAAGCAAACCAAGGATTTCAGGAACTCGATGAAAAGTGGAACACCACAGCTTTTTGCCAGTGCTCTGCTCTAACAGGGTAAGTGGTGCTGAGACCCAGCGCACCTGAAATCCTGTAGGTCTGTTACATTCAAGGGAGAAAATAAAGGTGACACATTAGGATGTTGGCTTTTCCTAGTTCATAAATAAAGCTGTTCAAATTGACCATCCTTCTTACCATTTATTTCCTTAAACATAAAAAAGATTATGCATATACAGCCCTTAAAAATAAGAAATATGGAAAGAATAAAAGACAAATCTTGAAGTAAATCATGATGATTTCGGTTTTTAATAGAGAAATAATCTTCCTTTATGTTGATAACCCTCTTTGTTTTCCTGGTCATTTAAAGGTAAATGCATACCCTATAAGACAAAAAAAGAATGACAAATAGTTTCTATTTATTTTCAAGATAGTTTCAAAACCACTTTAGCAAACTCCAAATATAATGAAGCTTTAAGAAGCATAGTTAGCCTTTTACTTCCTAGGGTTGATATCTTTTAGGAAAGTAATCAATAGTTATTTGTTATGTGTACTCATTAGTCATATTAAGCTGTTCTAATTTGAACTCGATAATCGTTGTTTGAATAAACCTCAACAGAAAGGATGTAGATCTTTTAAAAAGTAAAACAAATTGTCTTTCTCTTTTCCCTCATTCTTTATTTCCCTCATTCTTACATTCATACTTCTTATAAAAAGTTCTACAATTTACCTACCCGGTCAAATACTTAATTTCTTCATAACAGTTGAAGAAAAATTTATAAATTTCAGATCATTCATTGTATATGAAAGCAATTATATATTACGGTTGCTTTTCCTCACTTGGTATCCTGGGAATATAGTTCAATAGAGTTTTGGAAAATTCTTATTACTCTTCCTGGCAATCATTTCTCATGACGTTTTGTATTTGCTGACTTAATTTTCTCATTGTTTTCATTGAGTTTATGGCTTTGGCTGCTATGATGAGAGGAAAAGAAATAGGCAAAAACTCAAAAACAGATTTTATAAAGGTTAAAGGAGTCCAGCATTCATTTCAACTTCCAGTAATGTGCTGTACTCTATCAGGCATACTAATTCAGAAATATTCACCCTGTGCCAAAAAGTTAAAATGAATATATTATCATGAATATTCATGATTGTTTTGAGAATGGAATATTGTGCAGTGTTCAACTTTTTCTAGAAACTTTTGGAAAATTGTACTTACATGGCCCTCCTTAGGTGTCATTACTTGAAAGGCAAAATTTGAATGTTTTATCATTTATTTAAAAAAGATATATCCAGTGAGTGTAGGAGAATGTAGATGATTTGATGTTCAACTGGTTCTCTGACTTACAAAATATGGTTTTCTCTCATTTTAACCTTTCAGAATGAAATCAAAACATATTTTTACATGGAGAAACAGTATGTACCTGACAACTTTATAAATGAAATTAAGTAGTCTATTTTGCTTCATTCTTCAGTATTTGCTTTAGGATAGGACGTGTAAGAAAAACTCTTGTGGTAAAGTAAAATTAAATCACAGTTCTTCAGCAATTTGAAAGAGGTAGAGAAGATATTTTCTTTTTCCTCCTGGATAAATAATTTTTTAAGCCAATGGTTCTCAATTATGTATATCCAAAGTAATGTATTTGAGTATTAGGAGGACTAACATGAAGGGAATTATAGAAATTGTACTATTAATATTTATTTGCTTCCATTTGGCTCATCATTGTTGTTTGAAGACAATTGTTTATTCACTCACTTTGTGGCGTAGAATTCACATATCTCATCTGTCAAGGAATAAGAAAAAAATGTCTTGTTTCACAAGGACTTTAATACTATTAAACTTAAGAATGAAAGATATTTCTTAATACATGTACAGAATTAGTTTTCAAAAAAAAACTAGGAAAATTACCTAAAATAATTTATTCATCATATTCTTCAGTTATGTAGAAGTTTAGTGGTTAGGCAGCTTTACGTGGGGAATTGCAAAGGTTGCTTATGACATATTACAATTTTCTTTCAAAATGAAAGATGGAAAATTCTACAGAGTTAATTTTTTTTACCTATTAGAGAGATAAATTATTAATATAATGGACAAAGACAAACTAAAATGTAGACTTTTCAACTAATATTTTTAAAGTAACTTTTTCAGATATCCAGAATTATGATAAAAGAAAAGGCTTTTGACAAAATTCAACAGCCCTTCATGCTAAAAACGCTCAATAAATTCGGTATTGATGGAACGTATCTCAAAATAATAAGAGCCATTTATGACAAACCCACAGCTAATATCATACTGAATGGGCAAAAACTGGAAAAATTCCCTTTGAAAACTGGCACAAGACAGGGATGCCCTCTCTCACCACTCCTATTCAACATAGTGTTGGAAGTTCTGGCTAGGGCAATA
>NW_016805361.1:177017-199912 GCF_001698545.2 Rhinopithecus bieti
GATATAAATGATGAATTGATGGGTGCTGACGAGTTGATGGGTGCAGCACACCAACAGGGCATAAGTATACATATGTAACAAACCTGCACGTTATGCACATGTACCCTAGAACTTAAAGTATAATAAAAAATAAAAATAAAAATAAAAAAAAAAAAAAAAGAAAAAAAGAGAAAATTATGCTAGATTGAGCCAATACCTTTAAAATAGAAAAAGTAGTTGATAATGTATTCTACACTGCTATTGACTATGCAATTTGGAACTTCCAAAAATAAAATTAAATGACATAATTAAATTTGGATATTAAATATGAATTTCTGTCTTAAAATTTGTAAAATAAAATAAGCCTCCTATCTTGGAACTACATTTAACTATTAAAATTTTTAATTTTTTTAAAAAGCTCGGTTTCCTATGAATATTTAACACACTGTTTCTTTCTAGAGCTTCCTTAATCTTTTCACCTTGATTCATGATAAACTGCTCTGTTTAAATTGGTTTACCAAGTCCATTTCCATGGTCATTAATTAACTAAATATAAAGTCATACTATTTTAACCAGTGGCATTTTCATTCTACTATCTGTCCAGGAAAAAGGTTTAGTACCTTTAGTTTTGAGATTGATTGCTGTTATTAGGTGACGTTTGGAAGCTAACAAGAAACTATTTCTTATCAGCAGCTTCTTTTTGACATTAAGTACCACAAAATATTATACTAACACTCATGGGGCTAGGAGAATAATAGAAATTTAGTTTATAAAAGACACTTTTGTAAAAGCTAAAATTCTGAATCTCTTACACAAGTACTTTTTTTTTTTTTTTTTTTTTTTTTTTTTCCCGATGCAGTCTCCCTCTGTCGCCAAGCTGGAGTACAGTGGCATGATCTCAGCTCACTGCAACCTCCACCTCCCTGGTTCAAGTGATTCTCCTGCCTTAGCCTCCCAAGTAGCTGGGACTACAGGCGTGCACCACCATGCCCAATTTTTGTATTTTTAGTAGAGACGGGGTTTCGCCGTGTTGGCCAGGATGGTCTCAATCTCTTGATCTCGGGGTCTGCCCACTTCGGCCTCTACAAAGTGCTGGGATTACTGGCGTGAGCCATTGTGCCCAGCCCACAAGTACCTTTTTTTAACCTGGCTGAGCACAGTGTCACTGGTGTCACTTCCAAGCCTTTGTAGTTTAGTGAAGTAACTAAAATAACTTAGCATGCTATCTTCTTGATTTTCTTGAAATGCAAACATGTCAGTATCTTTAGGAAAGAAGAACTCCAATAATTATGTCAAGTTTGGAAATTAGAGCTACACTACAGTATTGCCCTATGTAAATGCACCAATTTCAACTTTTCCTGTGCTAAATTCTTATGTGATGAAATATACAATTGTAGAAACCAGAATTATAACCTGATGTAAGAGAAAAATTTCTTTTGACATTATTAGGTCATATCCAGATAATTATGTTGCATACTAAATTTTTGGCTATGGAGACAGCAGTCTCAAATAATAAAGTAATATTCGTCACACAGAGGACAAAAGGATTAATTTAATGGTTTCCGTTTGCTAGTTCTCAAAGAAGTGCTCTAGCATACATAGATTTATCTTATTTTTTCTTGTTTTATTCTCACTAATGCCATTCGTTCCATCCACATCCTCTATAGGTTTATGTTATTTTCTTGTTTCACACCAATGCCTATCATTTCCTTTCTATAAGTATATATTTATTCATATGTTTTCAACTATTTTAATCTCCTTTGGAGATCCTCCTCTCGATTATATCTCTCCAGACAATGATGACAGCCATATACCGATAAGTCAATATTAATGAAAATAATATGATTTAAATTATCTATTTATTTTAACTGCTATTTTACAAAATCATCCTTTATTCACTAGCCAACAAGTGGAAACCAGTGATTCAGTGTGGAAAGTTTTTTTCTTAATTTTTTTATTATACTTTAAGTTCTAAGGTACATGTGCACAACGTGCAGGTTTGTTACATATGTATACTGCTGTAAAGACACATGCACATGTATGTTTATGCGGCACTATTCACAACAGCAAAGACTTGGAACTAACCCAAATGCCCATCAATGATAGACTAGATTAAGAAAATGTGGCACATATACACCATGGAATACTACGCAGCCATAAAAAAGGATGAGTTCATGTCCTTTGTAGGGACATGGATGAAGCTGGAAACCATCATTCTCAGCAAACTATCCCAAGGACAAAAAACCAAATGCCACATGTTCTCACTCATAGGTGGGAATAGAGCAATGGGAAAGTTTTAAATGAGTGGTGGGGCCTTGATTTCTCATCTATTTGCAGATTTTACTATTTTCTTCTTTTGTATCTCCTCTTACTTTGATTGTGCAAGCCTGTTGCATCATGCCTATGAAAACTAAACTCCTTAGAGGTTCTTTGGGACACTTCCAGCCAGAACTCATCATGTGTAACCTTTTTAAACAGTCTCCTCAAAGTTTTGTGGTTGTTCCCAGTGTAGAGAACATTGATGCACTAAGGTAGAGGAAAGACACAGAAAAGAGGCTGAAAGATGAGTGCATGCAATGTAGGATAGCAACAAACAAAGCAGATAATGGAAGAAAAATAAAACGAACTTATATTCTCTGGTGACCAAGAATATAGAGCAATGAAAAATATCAAATAAATGTTAAATAAACAAATATATGATTTTTCTTATATTAATTTTTTTCTTTTATGTGAACACATGCCTTGTAAAACATCCTGCATTGAACATATCTCTGCCACAAGGTATCTTTCATGAGTGTTTGTTAGTTTTTTCATTTGTGTAACTAAGGTTAGTATTGAGTGCTTTATACATGCACTTGCATGTGGGCAGTGCAACTGGACCTTCCATGGTATGCTTTGTGATGCTTCTTTGTACACTGACACTCTCCCAAACACCAGAATTCATCACAGTGCTGGGTAATAAAAATAGCATGTCTGAAGAATATATGAATTCATCTTGATAATTAAATGAAATAGAAACACAGCATATGGTTTCTTATATTTTATTTTGTGTTATACAGTTGCAACTTAAGTCTATACAATACCACATTTATTCAAACTCTACTAATGTACTTGGTACTATAGAAAAATGGGTCTTTTGGCCAGGGACTTTGGCTCACGCCTGTAATCCCAGCACTTTGAGTGGTGAGGTGGACAGATCACTTGAGGTCAGGAGTTTAAAACCAGCCTGGCCAACATGGTGAAACTTTGTCTCTATTAGAAAACTTTGCCTATAAAAAACAAAAAAGAAAAAAGAGAAAAAAACAACGAAATAAGGCAGGGGATGCAGTGGCATGTGCGTGGACAACCAGCCATACTGTAAGAAGGTTCTTGTTAGCATGGAGTATAATTTTAGCCATCCGAACCGTGGGCAAAGTCGGAGGTTATATTGTACTACGCCTTATGACGTCTCTGGTCACAACTGCAATTACCACCATAAGAGGTACATTGAGTCAAGACAAAGACTCCATCCAAAAAAAAAAAAACAAAACAAATAAAAGAAAGAGAAAAGATAAATGGACTTGACTTTTTTGTTTATTTAACCTACCTTCAATATAGGCTGGAGCCTAGACATTGACCTTCTTCGTGTGGCGAACATCTACTTGTCACAGAAAATAAGAAGAGAACATACATTATTACTATACTCAAAGATTGAGCTCAAAATCAAGTTACAAAAATGTGCACAATATACTAGTTAATTAATATTGAGGACAAATAATTAATTTTAACTAATATAATTATAAGTTAGTCAAATGCAAGGGATTTTTAGGTATTATTAAATCTTGAGGCAGCAATATGATCAATACAATATTAAAGCAACACATAGTTTTAAAACTTTAGTTTCTTAATTGCAGCCAAAGTTTCATATTCTCATAGGTTAGTGAAGCACTCTTCCATTAATTTGCCAAAACCTGATAACCCAGAAATGAAGCTGTGCTTTAATTACCAAAATTTGTTAAGTTCTTATTGATCCTCGGATCCAAAAATTTTGAAATGTTTTTATTGATGCCTCAAAACACTGATCGGACTAATCATTTTCGCCAATTTTAGCTTTAATATCAAATTGTGCTATAACTAAATATTATGTAATCACGCAAGCTTGTAAACAGTTACTTTAGAACATGAAGTAGCACTAATAAGCTATTTTGGTTTAGTAAGGATAGATCATTGCAAATAGCAAGATAAAAAATTAAATCTGCTTGCACATCTAATAAGGCGAAACAGAGAAAGAACTATAATAGGAAAGGGTAGCAAAATTATAATATAGGTGGGGCCAGGTTTGCAGGGTTCGCATCACGAACTTGATCACATTACCTCCAGCCCATTATTAAACCATCTGATGCCCAGAGTGCAATTCACTCACTGCGAAAGGCCCAGTGGGATTGGCAATTGCAGCCAGCCTGACCAAGTTAGCATGTTAAAGAAGCCTCGTGATCTACATCTTAAATAAGAACAGTATAAACAAATGTACAGTCATTTTAAAGCAACATAACTTTTAAACGCAAATATGCAATTTTATAATAAAGAATCAACATAATGCATTGCAAGTAATATGAAATGAGATATATACTATTCTAAATATTATTAATATATAACTTAATCTCCTAAAAGTTACTACTATCCTTTACACCAACAGTAATTCAACATGATGAATACCACAAATCTTTTCTGCACGACGTTAATGATACTGTTTATGCTCCTATAAGTACACCTCAATGCTAATGCTCTAATTGCATGTGCACAAATAAATAATAGCACAGGAATTAAGGGTGCATCATACTCATTTTTTGAGAGGTCCCAATGGAAATCATCTAGTAGGTGGATATCTGTGGCATAAAATATACCTTTTTATTTTTTTTTTACTTCCTTTCTTATAATAATATTCATGTTATTATTTTATATTTATTTAAATTATGATTGTCTTATTAAAGCCTATCTAAGAAACCACATAGACTGCAGTGTTATAAAACTTATTAAGAACTTTAAATTACAATCCAACATCTTGCAAATTTTTAAATCTGCTAATCTTAATAGTTACGATTTTTATTCTACCTCCATTTTATAGCTTCTAACTTTAGAGGCCATTTCTAAGTTGAAGTTAGTGGTTAACCACATCCATAGCCTTATAAAGATCTCTGCATTAAAAGTCAATATACTGTTTAGACCAATTATGCACCTTTCCTTTCCTAATAAGTTCATTTAAATATAAATTCCCCTTAAAATTGCAAAAAGATGGATTGCCCTAAAATTTCAAATGCTGGATCTTACATGGCTCAATATCCAGTGTTTAAAATTAACAATTTTTTTTATTCTTATGAATCTTAATTACAGTTGTGACATTGTAAGCTAAAGAAAGACAGACTAATTATTATGATAAATAGACTATATATGGGTAATATATTTTGATTCATACAGTTAAAATGCTACTTATAAATACTGCAGAGACTTAAAGAAAGTTTATATAAAGAGAACAAATTCAGCCTTTTAAAAAGTTAGTGAAGCAGGAAAGCTTTATTGTTCACAATTTATGTTTTGGAACAACTATGGAATGTTATTTGAATAACTAATCATGAGTCAATATACATTTCCCATAAATACAACAGATGTCAACATTTTCTAAACACTATATTTTAACAATTAGTGGTTCAAGTTGTGGAACATTTTCCCAAAACATGAAAATTAGGAAGGTTTTACCACCTTTCCATTCCAAGCTTATTTTGGTGCAGTCTTTTTGTTTTTCACATTATCTGATCAGGTCACAATATAACTTTTAAATGGTTTAAAAAAGTCTTTATTTTTTATTTATTTCAGATCTAGCCTAATTGTCCCATTGTTATTGATGTAAGAAGGATAAAAATACAAAAAAACTGAGATTGGGTAAAGTGAATTAAATATCAGATATATATGAGTAAATTCAACAAAAGTTATCTAAAATTCAAATATAATAAACTATCCTAATAGTTGTGTAAAATGATGTTCTGACTGAATATTTCTCAGGCACATAATACATCTCTGGGCTCTTGAGTCTCTTAATAAATGTTCCTAGGATGCTCATCACCAACCATAATCCCACTCCATGTAAAGTTTTTCTGGATAATCGGATATACAACCACAGAGGAAAATAAGCAAAATCCATATAATAAACAATCTGGTCAATCATTTGCAAATGTACAAATAGTTATATGTTATTTATAAGAATATACTATACAACCATTAAAACAAAGTGTCAATAGTAACATTGGGTTGACTGAAATGACAGACATAGATACCACTATGTTAAATAATATAGCTTATACTCACTTAAAGAATTCAGAATAAAGTCAGTGCTATCAGAGTCAGCAACATTATCTGATGTGAGGCAAGCTACAAAACTCTGAAGTCCACTGTAAGAAGAGCCTGGAGCCACGGAACTGTGAGAACAAAGAAAAAGGAAATTTCCCTGAGAGCAGAACCAAAGGCTGCCTGCTGAAATAATCATGGCACGCACTCTACATAATAAATGAGGTCTTCTCAGTTCTTACCTAGCTAAGTTTTCGTCAGTGCCATGAACCAAAAATTGCTGAGCTTTTAACGTTCTTTCTTCTGAATGGGAATTTCTATTGTATATATCCTGTTTTACTCAACCATTATATTTGGGGATTAGAGAAAGTCAAATTGTCTGTTAATGTATGTACCATTGAAATATCTAAACTCTGGACCTATAGAGAGGAATATGTATCGTATGAAGATATCAGACTTGATTTGGGTCTAGTATTTTGGAGATAAATCTTTAAGCAAATTGTCATCTAGCAGTTTCTTTCATATTCCTTAGCAGATAACTAATGCATTCCCTGTGTCTTGTCTCTTCCCATCTATGCCTTACTCCCTTTCTTTGGACTCTAAATACTAGTCTTGGAACTCAATCTTTCATGAAGGTAAATATAATACTAAGAGTTAGTGGAGTAGAAATATGCAAGACATTTTGTATCCCTGAGGAATTGGTGGAGCAGAATTTTCCTATCAGCCTATTTTCATTATTCATGCAGCAACATGTATATTTACCTCTCAGAACTGCCTCAGGAACCTAAGAAATTATGTGGTACAAATTCATTGTTATCTGTTGCAAAATGTGTCCATTTTTAATTCAGGTAAGACTCGTCTGTTTAAACAGTGAGAGTTGACAATAATTTTCCGAGTGTTTCAGTTGATCTACAAATTTAAAATGAACACTTCTACAGTAAATGATAAATGCTGAAAATATTTTATGTTCAGATCATCTTAAAGTATTTCCCCAATTGATCTTTTACACATATTTTAAATAATTATAATGCCCACTTTGGAACATGGCTTGCTGAATTTTACTATGCAGATAAACCTTTAACTAAGGAGATACCCATCCGTAGCTTTGCTGTTGACATTTGCGTAAAGACATTTTGAGATCACAAGCAGTTACCAACATATGATCTAATAGTCTCCTTATTAGTTTAGAAATCACTATACTTCCCAGGGGCTGTATGGGAGTAAGATAGTCTCCTATTTCTCAGGAAAAAATGTGAAGGCTTAAAATTTGCAATGAATAGAAAATAAGAGAAGGATTAGAAAAGATGCTTAAGAAAACTGAGAGTACATACACTTAAAATTGTACATATTTAAAGATTTTAAGAAAATTCATAATAAATTGCTAAACAGGAAAATTAAATTAAATAGTTATTTTAAATTTTGGGGGTGAGGGTGGTAGGGAGGAGTATTAAAGTAGATAGACAAATATAAAGAAACTTCACTCATCCCATCCTTAAATTTAAAATATATCATAAACTGAAGTCTAGTTTTGCTAATGACTTGTTATGCTGAAAACTCTGTATTAATTTTTTTTTGTTTATTCATTCATCCATTCATCACATGTTTATTTAGCAACTACTATGTAACAGGCATTGTCGCAGGAACTAAAGCTATAGTAGGAAAACAAATTAGTAAAAAAAAATCCTGCCCCCATGGATATTACCTTCCAGAAAGGAAGACAGACAATAAACAACACACCAATAAGTAAAGAATATGAGAAAGTGTGAAAAGCAGGGAGTGCGGATAGCAAGTGGTAAGAGTCATTACAAACTCAAAAAGAGTAGTCTAGGTGTGACTAAGTTGAACAAAGATTTTTAAGGAACATAAGCCACGCAGAAACCTGGAGCAAGTACTCTGGCCAGAAATAAAAGGGCAAAAACCCCGAGTTAAGAACTTTCAGATGTGTTCAAGAAACAGCAAGGTGGTCAGTGTAATTGGAGTGAACAGTGTTAGAGAAAGTGGTTAGAGATGGAATCAGAGAGGTAATTAATGGTCAGCAGATTATGTAAAAATTTAAGGGTTATTAGAAGCCTATATTGCAGCAAATGTGATGATAAGCCATTGGGCAGTGTATTAATCGGGGTTCTCCAGAAACACAGAACTAACCGGATGTTTATACAGGGGTACCTCAGAAATACTGTGTGTTTGATTTCAGACCATCGCAATAAACCAAGTCACAGATCTGTTTTAGTTTCCCGGTGCATACAAAAGCTATGTATACACTCTACTGTAGTCTAATAAGTGTGCAATTGCATTATGTCTAAAGAAGGACATACCTTAATTAAAAAATAATTTATTGCTAAAGAGTGCTGACACAACGACAGGAAGTGAGCACATGCCATTGAAAAAATGATGCAACAGACTTGCTCAAAGCAGGGTCACCAGAAACTTTCAATCTGCAAAAAATGCAGTATCTGTAATGTCTAATAAAGTGAAACACAGCAAAAAGGGGTATGCCTGTATATATAAAGACATTTACTTTAAGAAACTGGCTCGTACAATTATTGAGGCTTGGCAAGTCCAAAATCTGCTGGGATAGGTAGGCAGGCTGGAGACTCAGGGAGAGTTGCAGCAGTTCAAAGACAGTTTGCTGGCAGAATTCCTTCTTGTTTGGGGGTTGTCAGTATTTATTCTATTAAGGCCTTCAACAGATTGGATGAAGTCCACCCACGTTATGTAGAGCAATCTGCCTTACTCAGTGTCCACCAATTTAAATGTTAATCTCATCCAAAAAACACCCGCACAGAAATGTCCAGACTAATGTTTGACCAAATACCTCAGCACCATGGCCCAACCAAGTGGACACCTAAAATTAAGCGTCACAGATGGTTTTAAGCAACAGTAACAAGATCTGACTTGTTTATCAACATGATTATTCTGGCATTTATGCTGAGAACAGATTGAAAAGGAACAATTAAAGCAGTAGGAAAAATATTTGCGGTTAGAAGACATTACAAGAATCCATGTAAAAAACTGACAAATGATGGTAACTTAGATTAAAGTAGTAGTTGCAGAGTTGATGGGAATTGGCTGGATTCTGAACATAATTTAAAGACGGAGTAAATAGGATTTGCTTACATTTTAGATACGGAGTTTGAGAAAAAGAGATGAATAATGGATGAATCCAAAAGAGCTGTGTTTTTTTTAAAAAAGTGAACTTTTTATTGAAATGTAATTTACATAGAAAAGGGTAAAAAAACACAGAATATAAGAGTACAAATTGATGAATTTCACGAAGCGAACACACTTATGTAACCATAATCTAACTTATAAAACAGATACAACACCTGAAGTCTTTGTGACCCCTCTGGTCATTAACTTTCCAGTGTAATCAGTGTTCTGACTTTACATACCATAGTTGCAGCTCATTCACTCTTTTTGCTATGTAGTATTGTATTGTATAAATATACCCCAATTTATGTTCCCAATATATGGTTGATTCACATTTGAATTGTTTCTATTTGAGGGCAAGGATGAATAATGCTGTTATGAATATTTTTGAACATACCTTTAGATAAGCATGTATATCTGCTTCCATCAGGTAGATACCTGGGATGGGAATAGCTGAATTGTAGGCTATGTTTATGTAAATAGAATATAGCAGCTGTTATACTTCTGCTTTCCAAACTACATGGAAACTGTCTGTAACACCACACTAACCTGGATAATATAAGCGAAAATTTGGAAACAAAATCCAGCTTATCTAAATCAATTCAGTGTAAATCAACCATATTTATCATCTCATGAGATTTTGCTCATTATTTTTGTTAGTGTTTAGGAAAACTATTGCTTGTGGAATATTGATCTAGCTTTTTAACAATATTTATGAACTAAATCATATGCCTAACACTTTGAATTTTTTTAGTATTTAAATGATCCAATTACTGTAAATATGAAAAAATTATTTTGGCCCTTTTAGACCCTTCCCTTAGAAGTCTTCATACCTGTTATTTCTTTTCCTTTTCCTATTAGTTTATAAAGGACTCTACAATGTAGAGCAGTAACAGTCAAGCAGGTAAGCCTATTTTTTTCCCCAAGTTTAATTGAAATGCCACTGATTTTTGTTCATGAAATATTTTGTTTTGCTATTAGATTCAACAGATAATTCTTACTCAAAAGAAAAAATCCTTTCAAGTCTCCTAGAAGTTCTCAAATTTATGTGGAATTTTATCAATTTTTTAACATATTGAGAGAAATGTGTATTTTTCTACTTGAATATATTGGTATATTAGATTATATATTTAACAATGCATTTTCTTATATTGACCCCTCCTAACATTATATGATAAACTATCCTTGTTCTTGATGTAGTATATCTTTTAGACATTGCTAAATTTAATTTGCTATAATTTTATTATGGATTCTTACATCTAGGTTCAGAAAATGAGAATGGCCAGTGCTTTCTTTGGACTCTTTTTGTTCAATTTTGTTTTCATATCAGGATTATGCTAGACATACAAAATGAGTTAGATTACGTCCCAGGATTTACTGTGTCCTGAAAAAGTTTGTATGTTCTGGGAAAGTTGAGATTTTCTGTTCCTCAGAGATGTAGCAAAAAATGCTTTACAAAATGTTTAGCCTGTTGTATTTTGGGAGGTAGAGATTTCAATATCATTTTAGCATGTCCTTTGTTAGAGTTGATGTACGTTTCTTTAAAATTATGAGTCAATTTGGTATTTTATATGTTCTTAAATTAATGTATCTTATTTTCAATATTTAAAAATCTTATTTGTATTTGTAATTATGGCCCATTATTTAATCTTAAAGTTGCTTATATGTTAATTCTCCAACAATTCAAGGTTATACTAAGGAGAAGTTTTCAAAATTTGTTTTGTATTTTATGTTTCAAAGAAACAGCCTTCTGTTTTGTTCTCTTTATAGACAATTTTAGAAAAGTCATCGTAAAATGCATGCTATCATCATAGAGGCTTGATACTTACTGACTCTCTTGAATTATTTCTTGCAATAGAAAAGAAAAAAATTAAAAGAAACATGGATTATGTAAAAATATTAAGTGGCCAGACTTTAAACTGCATACCTGAAGTAAATATTTATACATTCCAATTTTTTATTGATTCATTTATTTTGGTCATTTATTTCATACGTATTTTCAGGGGCATAGATACTGGCATTGTGATAAGATCTGATGATAACGTAGTGAGCAAAATCAGACATAGGCCTGCCTGCATGTGACTTTCCTTGTGGACAAATATATTAATGTAAAAGTGTAACTGTGATAAATACCATAAAAGAGAGATAATATTTTAAGTGCGTAAAAGGGAGATTTAGCCTTCCTTGGAATAGAGAAAGTTTCCCTAAGGTTAAAATTCAAGCTGCAGGATAATGGGATTTAGTTATGTAAGTAGGAGAGAAAAAAATTTCCAGACACCTGTCAAATCATATGGTGAAGAAAGTGTGGGGTACATGAAAAATTAGTAAAAACAAACAGTATAACTGGAGCTAATTGACAAAGGGACCTTATGGTAAGAACATTTAAACAACAGTATCAAATTCTTTAAAAAAGTATACAAAACATAAATTATTATTTTTAGTAAATGTTGGCTAGATTACATAGAAGTATTTTCCTGTTAGACAACAAAATTCTGGAAAATATATGAAAACATAGTTTCAAAAAATCAAAGATCTGAAAGACAAATAGCAGGACAAAACAGAACAAAAAGTGAAAATCTTGAGATGTAAACAATATCCTCAAAGTAAGGTTTTACCTAGATAAAATCAAGTTGTGAAATTTAAATGAGATTTTACGGACTTGATAATAAGATAATAAAATTCAATGTTATATTAATGTTTATCCAGAATTCATTTCAAATTCAGGATACGAATGAACCAGGATTAGATCACTACCACTCCCACCTTCCTTACAAGACTAAGCAGAAGCCTGCCTAGTCACTGAATAGAAGAGTTGGAAATAACCAAAGAAAGTCGTGAGAGATATAAAAATTTTAAACTTCTATGTGCCCCTGAACATAACATTCAAATATTTACAGTAAAATATTACAATCCTACAAATAGATAAGAAAATTAAATAATATTGTACAAGTTGTAATATCCTCCTAGTTGTTAATAAAATAATTAAAATATAAAAATATTTAAAATTTGTAAAATATCTGAACTATATGATTACCAAAATTAAATAACAGACATATATAAAACTTTCTTCCCAAGAATTTTAACTTGTTTCTTTTAAAAAAAAAATAAAATCTGTTTTAAAATAATACAATGTTGGTTGGCCATTAAGCAAATGCAATCAAATTTGAAATAATTAAAATCATACACAGTTTTTTCTCTGAACACAGTAAAATTAAAGTAGAAATAAAGTACAAAACAAATAACTAGAATATTCTCAAACAATTAAGAATATAAGAGTAGAAAAATGAAGTTGAGGGACATCAGGAAGATGGAAAAATAGGAAGTCTTGAATCCTTCTTCCCCACTTTGAGTACACTGATTCAACAATGTGTAGACAATTTCCTTAGTGAAAATTCCAAAGACAGAGAGAGGATTCTGTACCCCACATGGGCATGAATCCAGCTTCATTGAAACCACTGGGAAAATCTATGGCACCCTTCCTACTTAGTATTTTTCCCTGGCGCATCATTACACAATTGGGAGAAAACCTCCAAATCACAACTTCTCCCTAGAGAAGGAAGGAGAGGACTGAACAATTCCTCTAACATTCTGACTTTTCAAGGGGCTGCCCAAAAGAAGAATGGTTTCTGTTTTGTCTCAGAGTGTTGACAGGAAATGGCCACAAACCAGGCATTGCATAGAAAAAAAAGGTAATTGTTTTGACGAGTACACCATAGCCCCATTCCCAGCTCAGCCCAGAATCAGTGGGTGAAATTTCTTAAATCCAGGCTTCTTTCTAGAGAAGAAAATAGTTGAAAAATCCATCTAATATTCCGGCTTTTTGAAAGGATGCCCAGGAGACTGGTTTCAGAATCACTTGTCTAAGAACACGTCTCACAGGGCTGGGAATATTCTATGTGGCTGGGGGCCACTTTGAACAAAGTCAACAGTTTGGAATAGTATGCATTCACTGTCAGAGTCCCTCTCCTGGTTCTATGGGACATGATCAGGAAATCTCGTAGTCCCCCAGTATCTACCTGGGAGGGAAAGAGAAAACTGAACATCTATTTACTGTCTAGTCTTTCAGGTGGATGCTTTTAATCTTGCCTGTCCCAGAATTCTGGTTGGATCTAGCTACAGCTAGATGCCTGGTGGGCACAGAGAACAGCAACAACAGAAATAGTTCAACAATGTGCTGCCTCTCCAGAGGCGGTACAGTACAGCAGATAGATCACAGAGGGATTGAGAGATTATTAACAGGGGGGAAAAAAAAAAACAGGCAAATCCCTCTAATTTTAGGAATTCACATGTATAAGTCAAAACCAGACACATCCACAGAAAAGTTTTGATGATGCCAGTCAGTAAAGACTTGGAGAGGTGGTTATTCTTTCAAATGCATAGATATCACCACAAAGTACCAAAGATCATGAAAACAGAGAAAATGGCCCTGACAAAGGAACAAAATAAATCTGAAGAACAGATTCTAAAGATATGGAGGTACACGAAGTGTCTGAACAAATAATTCAAAATAATCATCATAGAAATGCTCAATGAGCTCAGGAAAATAATGTATGACCAAAATAAGTATTTCAACCAAAAAATACAAAATATAAAAGAACTGCCAAAATAAATTTTGTAGCTGAAGAAAACAATGACTAAGTTAAAAAATTCACTGGAAGGGTTCAACGTGAGACTTGATCAAGTCAAAGAAAGAATCAGTAAACTTAGCAACGAGTTGTTGGAAATTATCTAGTTACAGGAGCAAAAAGAAGAAAATAGAATGAAAATGAGAAAAGCAGGAAGGATTTATGGGACACCATTAGTGAACCCAAATACATATTATAGAACTCCTGGAAACAGATGAGAGAGAAAAGACCAGAAAGCTTATTTAAAGAATTAATGATTGAAAACTTCCTACATCTGTGGAAGGAAATGGACATCCATATTCAAAAGATCAAAAGATTCCAAATGAGATAAACCCACAGAAGTCCACATTAAAATTAAATTGTCAAATGTCAAAGACAAGGAAAATTGTGAAAGCAGGAATGGAAAGTTGGCATGGCACATACAAAGGAATCTTTAAAAGACTGTAGATGGATTTCTTAGCAAAAATCCTTGTAGGTCAGAAGGCAGTAGAATGATACACTCCAAGAATTAAAATAAAAACCACTGTGAAACATGAATACTACAACCAATAAAATTTTCCTTAAAAAATGAAAGAGAAATGGACTTTCCCAGGTAAACAAAAGCTGAAGGAGTTCATTACCACTGGACCTTCCTTACAAGAAAAGCTAAAAGCAGTTCTTCAAGTTGACTCAAAAGAATGCTACATGGCAACACAAAAGCATAGAAAAGTGTGAAGCTTTCAGGTAAAGGTAAACATAGAGAGAAATACAGTATGCAATAATGGTCAAGCATAAATTGCAATTAGTTTCAGTTAAAACTAATTTTAACTGAAATTTAAATTTTGTAATTAAACTTACAAAAGTATTAAAAAACTATGTAAAACATATTAATAGGTACACAATATAAAAGAATGCAATTTGTGACATAAATAATGTAAAGTGTGGATAAAGGAAGCAAGGGGTAGAGGTTTTGTATGTAATTAAAGTTATCAGTTCAAGATAAAATGCTATAACTTTAAGATATTTTATATAAGCCCTGTAGTTGCTACAAAGAAAATATCAATAGAAAACATACAAAAGAAAAAATAGAAAGGAATCCAAACATGTAATTGCAAAAATAATCAATGAAACACGAAAAAAGATAGCAAGAGAGAAAAGAGAGGCTATGAAGCCACATGACAGACAGAAAACAAGTAACAAAGTGGCAATGGCAAATTCTTCCCTATCAATAATTACTTCAAATGTAAATAGATTATAACGCCCATTCAAAAGACATAGGGAGGCTGAATGGATTAAAAAGCAGCGTCAACTATGTCTCTAAGAGACTAGTTTAGATTTAAAGACATATATAGGCTAAGAGTAAAAGGAAGGAAGAAGATATCCTATGTAAATGGTAACTAAAAGAAAGCAAAGGTGACAATACTTATATCAGACATAATGCTGTTAAATCAACAACTTTTAACAGGGATATAGAATAGCATTGCTTAATATTGAAAGTATAACTTCACCAAGAAGATAGGATAATTTTAAACACATATCCACCCAATATCAGATATCAAAATAAAGAAAGCAAACACTGAAAGACTGAGAGGAAAAGTAGATAGCAATACAATAATTGTAGGGGATTTCAAAACCAGGAATTAGCGCCAGACTCTAGAAATTAATAAGAGGAAAAAACCTAGAAAATTCACAAATATGTAGAAATTAAACACACTCTTGAATAATCAATGGGTAAATAAAAAATATCTTGAGACAAACCAAAACAACAACACAAGATACCAAACTTGTGGAATGCAGCAAAATCAGTAATAAAAAAGGAAGTTCATACTGATAAACACCTATATTAAAAAAGAAGAATGATCTTATATAAACAAACTGACTGAAGAAATTAGAAAAAGAAAAATATGCCAAGCCTAAAATTAGCAAAAGCAGTTAACAAATATTAGGGCAGAAAAAAAAAAAAATAGAAAACAGAAAAATGATAGAAAAAAAATCAATGAAATGAAGAGTTGGTTTTTTTGAAAAGATCAACAAGATTGCTAAGCTTTTAGTTAGATTAAGGAAAAAAGAGAGAAAATTAAAGTAAATTAAATCAGAAGAAAGAGTAGATATTACAAGTGATGTCACAGAAATAAAAAGATAATAGATAATTATGAGCTATTATATACCAATGAATTCAATAAAGGAAATTGACAAATTCTTATAAACATGTAAACTTCCAGGCCTGAATTATAAAGAAATAGGAAATATGAATAGACCTATGAGTAGTAAGGAGTTTTATTTAAAAATCAGAAACTTCTAACAAAGAAAAGGTGAGGTCTAGATGACTTCTCTGATAAATTCACTCAAACATAAAAAAAAAAAAAAAAGCCAAAAACAAAACAACTGCAAGCCCTGATAAACACTAATTCGAAAATACTGAAGAATATGTTAGCAAATTATATTCAACAGCGTTATTAAAGTATCATTCACCATGACCAAGTGGAATTTATCCTTGGGTTGAAAGGATGGCTCAATGTAATAGATGAATTAATGTGACACACCACATTAACAGATCAAAGAATAAGAATCACATATTTATTGCAGTAGATGCAGAAAAAGCATTTGACAAAATTCAACCATCTTTCATTTTAAAAACTTGCAAGAAACCAAGAATAGAAGAAAATTACCTTCACATAATAAAGTCTGTACATGAAAGTCCATGGCTAGCATTTTACTCTATGGTGAAAAACTAAGAGTTTCCTTTAAGATCCAGAACAAAACAAGAATGTCCACTCTTACTACTTATTTTCATTCTCACGGTAGAAACCCTAGCCAGAGCAACAAGGCAAGAAAGAGATATAAAATGCATCCAATTAGGAAAGGAAGAAGGAAAATTTTCTCTGTTTGCAGATTAAATATTTTTGTGTGCAGAAAATCCTAAAAAATTCATGAAAACTATAGTATATTAATAAACAAATTTAGTAAATTTGCAGATACAAAGTCATCATACAATAATCAGTTGTAATTTTGTATACTAACAATAAACATTCCAAGATGAATTATGAAAATAATTCATTTATTATAGCATGAACAATAATAATGTTCTTAGAAATAAACATAACCAAGGAGGTGAAATCTACATAATATGAAAGAAATAAGTTTGAAAGATACAGGTAAATAGAAAGACCTCTTGTGTTCATATATCAAAGACTTAATATTGTTAAAATATCCATACTATCTAAAGTGATCTATAATAGTGAAACAATGAACAGAATGGAGAAGTAACCTACAGAATGGGAGAAAATATTGACAAACTATATTTCTGTTAAGAGGCTAATATCTAAAATACGTAAAGAACTACTACAACTCAATAGCAAAAATAACAAAAAACAATTTTTATGGGTAAAGGACTTGAATAGATATTTATCCAAAGAAGGCATACAAATGGCTAACAGGTATATGAAAAGATACTAAACATCACTAATAATCAGGGAAATGTAAATCAAAGCCACAATGAGATATCACCTCACACCTGCTAGAATGACTGTTGTTTTAAAAAGGCAAAAGATAACAAGTGTTGTTGAGGATGTGGAGAATTTGGAACCCTTGTACATTGTTTGTAAAATGGTAAAGTGGTGTAACTACTATGGAAAATGGTATGAAGTTTCCCCACCAAATTTAAAAAGACCATCAGCAATCCTAATGCTCAGTATATATTCAAAAGAAGTAAAATCAAAACCTTGTAGAGAAATCTATACTCCCAGGTTCATTGTAACATTATTCACAGTAGTCAAGATACAGAAGCAAACTAAATCTTCTATGGATGGATGAATGGGTAAGTAAATTGTAGTATATACATAAATGGAGTATTACTTAACCTTAGAAACAGTGAAATCTTGCCATTTGTGACAACATGAATGAACTTTTAGTACATTATGTTGAGTGAAATAAACCAGTCACAGAAGAACAAATACATCATGATTTCACTTATGTGAGGTATCCAAAATAGTCAAACTCATGGAAACAAAAACTAGAATGATGTTTGTGAGTGCCTGGGTCAGGGGGAAAGAGAAGGTACTGTTTAATGGGTATAAGGTTTCAGTTATGAAAGATGTGAAAATTTCTAGAGAGCTGCTGTGTAACATTTTGTGTGTAAATACTGTAATGTATACTTAAAATTTGTTAAGAGGGTAGATCTTATGTGATGTGGTTTTTTTAACCACAATAAAAAAGATAAACCAGAAAGTATATTCCTCAATACATATTGATTAAATAAACTAATTTAGAAATTAAAAAACATTTGGAATAATTGGTAATTAATACTACATAGAAATACCTATGCAGGCTGTAAAACTTTATTTCTTAGAAATTTAGGATTGTCATTGTATATATTAGAAAATAATTAAGATTGAACATTAATGAGCTTGTCTCAAAGTTAGAAAATACAGCTAAAATAAATACAGATGATGGCTCAAATTTCAAAGACCGAGAGAGGTAGCCGAATACAAACAGATGAAATTAGACATATGTCAGGCATGAAAAAGAGGAAGACATTAAATATTCTAAAATATTACACTGAAAGTAAGAGTATAATAAGATAAACTATATGATATATATATATATATATATATATATTTGAGGCAGAGTTTTCCTCTGTTACCCAGATTGGAGTGCAGTGGCACAATCATGGCTCACTGCAGTCTCTACCTCCCTGGTTCAAGCAATCCTCCTACCTTGGCTTCCTGTGTAGTTGGGACCATAGACATGGACCCCTATGCCTGGCTACTTTTTGTAATATGATAATACATTTGAAAATGTCAATGAAATCAAGAAATTCTTAGAAAATTATAGCTTACAAAATTAATTCAAGGTGAAATAAAAAACTTGAAGATTCCTACAACTAAGTATAGATTTGATTTGGTAGTCCATAGTCCTACTACCAGTCACACGGACTTTATTAGAAAACTGTACGTATTTGGAAAAAAAATAACTACCCTCTTACGCAGTCATATCTAAGCAAAGCTGATAATACGTTGCCATTTATTTTGTGATACTAGTACATAAAAGAGAGGGAAATTATAGGCTATTCTTTTTCATGAATATATATAGATATAATACCCTAAGGAAAAAAAGTATTTGTCAGGTTTCCAGAATAATAAATATGGTTACTTTCAATAATTTAATTAAAAAGAGATCAGTAAATAAGCCATTTGCAGTTCCATCCCTACTATCCCTGTGGAATACTGCAGTGTCTAGAAATTAAGCAAATGCAAGAATCTAATTCAACCTTCAAGTTTAAGAGTGCCTGGCAAGAGCTGTAGCTATGACTGAAGCATTGTCTGATAAGAGCTGTGGCTGTAGCCACTGATATAACCTCATCACCAGAGGAAACAGAATGCTGGTGACAGGGTAGTGACAAATAAATTCCCTGACATCTATCTGCTCTCAGCTCTCCTCATAGCATCTGTTGGTCTCATTGGATGAAGCCAATTATAAAAAACACAATCTTTTAAAGTACATGTATAATAAGCAAACAATAACAACAACACAAAAACATGTTTTACATTATTCTTGTCAACAGATTAAAAGGGCTAAAAAGATTAGCCACAGGGAGGGAATATCTAAAATGTTTGTAATTGATAAAGGATAACTATCCAGAATATATAAAATCTCCTACCCTGGTTCCAGACACTTAAACATCATGCCAAAGAATATTTCTAGCGCATACACAAGGAGACATGTAAGATAGTTCAATGAAACATAGTATGCATTTGCAAAAATTTCAAACCAGTCCAAATGCACACAAATAGAATGTCAAAAATATAAATTATACTCTAGACATATCTTAGAAAACTAGTCAGTGTTTAGGTGAATCAATTAAATCCCTTAGTTCAACATCAATAAATCCCAAAATGACGATATTGAGTGACAAAAACAAGTTTTCATTTATATAACGTCCATAATAAAAGTATAAAATATGGATGGAAATATTGTTGGGATTGAAGTATGGTGCTTACTCTGAAAGAAAGGAGATATTTGTATGACTATGAGCTTCAATGGTATGTTTAGAATTTTATATAGTTGAAGCCATTTGTGGTGGTGTGCCCCTATAGTCTCAGCTACTCCAGAGACTGAGGCAAGAGGATTGCTGGAGCCCAGAAATTCAAGGCCAGGGTGGGCAAGATAGTGAGAACCTGTCTCAAAAAAACAAAAACAAACCAAATTTTTAAAAATTATTTGGTTAAATAAAATAGTTCAGAAGAAATATATCAAAAAATATGTAAAGTTAACATACTGAATGAATAATCTAAATTATATCTGATTCTTTTACCTTTTACTTTTAATTTAAATATCACAACTTTATGGGAACAGGAGGCTAGAAATTTTAGATACAGGAAAAATTTAGAAATTGCATTTTTAGTAAAATTATTTCTATTAAAACTGTATATAGTTTCATATTTGTGGCATTCTGGCCCAATAATGCTGCCAAACTATCATGGCTCTAGTTGAGAACAAATGATGGCAGAAACATTGCAGCTTTAAGGGTGACATAGATCAGCATTCAGGACTCTCAAAACTGCTAGAAATTTAATGGGGAAATGTCAGTTAGACAATTGCCAAGGGAATAAGATCCAAATTCTAAGCATAAACTCTGCCCAAACCCTGGCTGACAGCTAATATACACATGCATGAGGTGAGATTTCCAAGGAGCCTGGCAAAAAGAAAAAAGGAGGCAGAGAGGACAAAAAAACTACTCTTGAAAAATTGTGCTATACAGAGGTAATTTGTGACTTTTCAAATCCCTTAGTTCACTAAATGGAGATGGCAGAATAAAGAATCAAACCACTTGAAAATAGATGAGCAAGTTGCCAAATTCCCCCCAAAAGAAAGAACACTGAAAGAGAAATAAACAGGATTTCAGTTTTGTTGGACAACATCAAATAGTACAATATTTATGTAATTAGGAACTCAGAAGAAGAAATGAGATATCTACAGAATGAATACTTGATTCAATAATGGCCATCAACTTCCCACATTTGATGTAAAACGTTCATTTTCAGATCTAAAAACCATACATTTCATATAATTCCCTTTATTTAAAATTCTAAAACATGTTAACTAGTCAATAATGTCACAAAGCAGAATCACGATGACGAATACATCAATGTTACCGACTGTAGTAATTATTTTACTACGTGTATATGTATGAAAACATGTTGTATACCTTATTTGTATATAATAAAAATAGCAAACAAATACATACATAAGCAGAATCAGGATTTACCTGATGGAGGGATGAATTGCAAAGGGGCATTTTTACAGAATTCCTTCGGTGATGCTTCGCCAGCTGGAAATCTCTGTGTTTGCTGTGACCTCTGCCTGGGACCTCATTGAGGCCCACCAGGCTCTCACCCTGGCCTGGATCCGTTGCCTTAACAGAGACTCTGCGCCCAGCCCGTGGGTGGACTGGTCGTGCTGCAGGCGGTTTTCACACTGGGTGCCAGAGTCTAGATGAGAAAAATGCAATGCCGCCCAAACACTTGAAGATGCCAGCAACTGTGGTCCTCTAAGGGGTGTCAAAGTCCCAAAGTCTGAGCCCACAAGAAATGTTGCAGCTTTTGTAGTCTGGGGAGAGAGCCAGAAGAGAATGGTGTCTAACTGCTTTGCTTCTTCACCCCCACAGCTAGGCAAACACGTGCATGTTACAGCTTTCCCAGCTTCCCGCAATTTGATGGACAGGGGTATGTTACAGCTCATTCATTCCTGCCACCTGCAGCTCAGTGAATGGGGGTATGTGATACCCAGGTGTTTTTTGTTGTTGTTGTTGTTGTTGTTGTTTTGTTTTTTTGTTTTTTTTGTTTTTGTTTTTGTTTTTGTTTTTTTTTCTCCCATAGCTCTGCAAGCAGAAGGGCATGTTACAGCTCTTTTCCCAGCCAATGTTGGGGGTGAGGGGTTCCAGGTTCTTGTCCCCAGACCAAGAAGAACAAGGTATGCAGACACCTGAGAATGAGCAAAGCAGAGCATCATTTTATTGAGTGACAGAAAACTCTCAACACGAGAGAGGAGCTGAAGTGAGCAGCCTTCTGTGTTAGAGGGGGCCCCCAAATGGGTAACCTTCTGTGAGACTGAGTCCAGGGTTTTCATGGGCTGAGAATGGGGGAGTGCATGCTGATTGGTTCATGGGCAGGCCTGGAAAAAGCACCATTCAATTGCGTAAAAGGCATCGAGGAAGTTGTCACTCTGGTTGTGAACTCCACCCAAATCTGGCAGCTTGGATTTACAGCTTCATGCTGTCTTTGGCTTGAACTTTGGGTTTCACTGAGGACCCATCACTATATGACTAGGAATTTGTCTCTCTCCTGTCACTATAAGCATGAAGCTTCTTTGGAGGAGTGACAGGAATGTCCTGATTGTTTTGGTGGTTTCACAGTTACATATTTCTATCAAAAACAATTGTATTGCATATTTTAAATGTATAGAGCATAAGGCATATAAATTATACTTCAATAAATTGTAAATATTAAAATTGAATAATTTACAAGAACATGAGTAGTTTATCCACAACAGAGTTATTTAAACAGGCATATATATAATTAAATTTCCAAGTTCACAAATAATTCAATAAATATTATTATATGAAAGAGTCATATAATTTTTTACCCAGAAACCTGTCAAAATTTAAAAAAAAATACTTGATATTGGGGGCAGAGCAGGATGGCCGAATAGGAACAGCTCCAGTCTCCAACTCCCAGCGCGAGCGACACAGAAGACCGGTGATTTCTGCATTTTCAACTGAGGTACTGGGGTCATCTCACTAGGGAGTGCCGGACAATCAGTGCTGGTCAGCTGCTGCAGCCTGAC
>NW_016805361.1:201025-224948 GCF_001698545.2 Rhinopithecus bieti
GCATGTTCTCACTCATAGGTGGGAACTGAACAATGAGATTACTTGGACTCGGGAAGGGGAACATCACACACCGGGGCCTATCACGGGGAGGGGGGAGGAGGGAGGGATTGCACTGGGGAGTTATACATGATATAAATGATGAATTGATGGGTGCTGACGAGTTGATAGGTGCAGCACACCAACATGGCACAAATATACATATGTAACAAACCTGCACGTTATGCACGTGTACCCTGGAACTTAAAGTATAATAAAAATAAATTTAAAAATATAAAAAAAAATACTTGATATTGATGGAGTCGAATAAATAGATGTTACAATGTAGTCTTACTTACAAATATGCACAATATTCCTCATCCCTTAAGTAAAAATATATGCAAAGATATACATTAGTCATTGTGTTTTTTGTAATAGTAGAGAAAATGAACAACCTAGTGCACACTAATAGGGCATTGGTTTAATATATTACAGTTTATTAAAAAATGGAACAGTGAAAGGAAGGCCATGGAGTTCACGTTACTTGAATTTGCTCTTCCAGTGGAAGGTGTGTAACACTGGCAAGTTATGTAAGCTTTCTGATTCCTCTTATGTAAAATGTGAATGATATTAGTGAATTTTAAAGCAATCTTAGTTCCAATGTAGCAGCTTTAGATGGCAGTAAGTGAAGTTACCCCAATTTGTCAGATCTATGTCTGCACACTGCTTAAAACCAGTGATAAGCACTCAGAATGTAAAGCAGATAATCTAGAAAAACAAAAAACCCAGAGCCAATATTTCAGAAATCAAACCAGAGTTAAGATAATTAACCATAGCTGCTATTGTTCTATTGATTAATTGGATCCCCTTAATAGGACACGGGCTGTCCCAGTGCTTTTATTTCTGTTTTCATAGAAGTCTTTCACCAGTCTAAACATGTTTGTAAATCTCTAGAAATCTCAGTCTCATAATTATCCATCAGCCTTTATTGAGTAGAGTTGTCTGATTATAACATGGTTTGTATCTATTCACATTTGTCACATTTACTGAGTTGCTACTACTTTGTGTAGCAAAATATCGTATCTCTGCCCTAATAGAGTTGATCATCTATTTAGAGTATTTACCTTTGAATAATAATTGAGATAAAATAAGAGTAAAATAGGTATATATGCCACCAGAAAAAAATATATACATACATATACACACCTGGAAAAAATATTTATGTGTAGACCACCGAACACTCTGGGAGCAAAATAAATCTATGCCAGTAATGGTGGAAGGAAGAGATTTTAAAAGTCTTACAAAAATTTGACTTTTTTTTTTTTTTTTTTTTTGAGATAGGGTCTCACTCTGTTCCCTCCTGAGCTGGAGTACAGAGGTGTGATCATGGCTCACTGCAGCCTTGACCTCCCTGGTTCAAGAGATCTTCCCACTTCAGCCTCCCAAGTAACTGGGACTACTAACGCACACCAACCTGCCTAGCTATATTTTGTAGAAATGGGATTTCACAGTGTTTCCAAGGCTAGACTCCAACTTCTAGGGTCAGGAAATCCTCCAGTCTCAGACTCTGAAAGGGCTGGGATTACAGGTGTGAGCCACTACGTGTGGATAAAAAGATTGCTTTGGAGCTGGTTCTTGAAGAATGATAAGGCAACAAAATAAATTTTCCAGCAGGGATAGTTCCAAGCAAGATAATGATATTTTAAGGACTTGTAAAGCATTGACATATGCAAATAATTTTGCAGTTACATAAATTAGGATTAGCAATAAGTTGTTTGCAAAGAGATCTTTTGTTACATATTTGCATAAATAATAATTGTATAAACAATTTGTCCTAGTTTATTTTTCTAGTGATAATTTGATTCAATACATAATGGAGGATGTTTAATGGCAATTTGGAGCCTTGCAGATGGAAGAAATTAAACACAAAACAAGGACATGTTTAGTTTTGTTGTTTAATTTAATCTTGATTTCCAGGTATTATGACTTCCTTGGCAAATGAAGTGATAAACAGCTTAATTAATAGAATAGTCATTTAACTTGATTTTCCTTTTTGTGGTTTCTATTTGTTTCTCTATGTGGTCACAGGTGCATGTAGCTTATTTTTTTAGCTACTTTTTATAAGGAGCATAACACAGAAGGATAACAAAGTTTTTCAGTGAAATTCTGTGTATATGTATAGATATGAGGTACAAAACATTGTTGACAATCTTGCTGAGACTGACAATCCGAGGCCATACTTTGCTTGATCAAGAATTTTAAGTAAGCCCAGCTATAAATACACCAATGAAGTAACATAGAGTTCAAGTATTGCTTGAATGGAAAACTCTTCATCAATAGAGCAATTTATTAGTAAATGTCAGTTCTTGTCTCTCTTTGATTCTTGACAGACATTCTGACAGCATTTAGAATAACAAAAGAACAGATGTGCTTTACATCACTATGTCATTAGACCAGGAGGAAGAAGCAATTTAAATAAGAAACTCTAAATATAAAAACTATATTCACAACCATGAGTGAGGAGATTTAAAGAACCCCAGGGGTTATCTTGTCAAATCTCCTTATTTTACAGATGAGAAAAGTAAAGTTCAAGGCTTTAAATGATTTCAACTGGGTAAATCACCCTGAACTTCTAGTCCAGCACTGTTTCAATTGCATCAATCTGCTTCCAAATTTGATTATAAACTACCTATCTTCCATAATTTAAAATAGCACCATTTGAAAATGCACATTCTAATTTGAAATACAATGTAAGTCCACGGAAGTACTACAACAGTGTTGAGTCTATGACATTAAATCACCTAATAAGAATAAACCAAATTTTGACCATCAGTCATCACTGCCTTTGAGTCAGATCAAAGGCAGTTCTGCTTTACAGTAACAAAATAATTCTTAGGTCTTAGGATAAATTATTATATAGTATGTATCTGAGTTAGGTAGTTACTAGCATTATTTCTATTTTTAAACAAGAATAGTAAGATAGTTAAATGAAAGTAAATAACTTGCCCAACCAACATTATGTAAATTGGAAATGGTAAACCGGGATTAGAACAAATATTAATCATTACTTTTTGGCAATCAAGTCTCTTATTAGAACACAGACCTGTATCTGCACTTTGGAAATGGCTGCCTGAGTCTATCCATTTCTTCCTTTTCTCCCATATCTTTTGGTTCAAAACTATACTGTAATTATACCAGTTGATTCCTATATTGCTAGTCCCCTGCCTACAAATTGTAGGTGATTTAGGAAATTTAAAAACAGAGCTGTTCTTTAATGTATATTTCTCCCATTATTTCTGATTAAAAGATTAGAAAATTGATAGAATCAGGAAACTTGGTTTAATTGCCTGGCTTTTCACCAAATTTCTTTAAATAGAATACTATATGGCCCTCCAATTCACTGCTTATAATCTGTGTGAAAATGGTTGTTAGCCTTATAGGTTATGTTACTGCCTCATAAGAAGAGTTACTCTTCTCTTGAAAGAAAATATAAGAATAAAACTTAATGACCTTGGGTTAGGTAATGATTTCTTAGATGCCTTACCAAAACACAAATAAAAACAAAGAAGATTGGTGAGTTTGACTTCATCGAAGGTAAAGCTTTGTGCTTTAAAGGACAGATACCACTAGGAAAATAATAATAATTTAAAAAACCAGAGTAGGTAAGAAAATATTTAAACATCATGTATCAGAAAAGGAACTTTTTCTAAAATATATAAGGCAATCCCACAAATGAATAATGAGAAGAACCAATTAAAACTGAGCAAAAGTTCTAAATAAACATTTCTCCAAAGAAACATGAATAGCTAACATTCACGTGTAAGAATGCTCAATATTATTAGTCATTAGCAAAATGCAAATCAACACCATAGTGAGAAACCTTTTTACAGCCACTAGGATGACAGTAATAAAAAAGATTCATAATAAGGACTGTTGGTGAGGATGTGGAGAAATTGGAATACTCACACATTGCAGGTGGTAATGTACAGTGGTACAATCACTATAGAAAACAATTTGGCAGATGCACAAAATGTTAAACAGAGAATTACCACATAACACAACCATTCCTCTCCGAAGAATTTCTTTCCAAGATAAAGAAAAATTTATGTCAACATTAGAAAGTGTCTACAAATGTTCATAATAGCTTTATTCATAATAGCCAAAAAGTAGAAACAACATAAATGTCCATTAACTGAGGAATGGATGAGCAAAATGTGGGATAATTATACTGTGATAGTTAATTTACATGGCAGTTTGGGTAGGTACTGGAGCCCAGTTATTTAGTCAAATGCTGGTCTAGATTTGTCTGTGAAAGTTATTTTGTACATGTAATTAACATTTTTGATCAGTTGATTTTAAATAAAGCAGATGAGTGTCCATAATTTTGGTAGGCCTCATCCAATCACTTGAAGGTCTTAATAATAAAAACAGAGGTAGAATCCCATATATCTCTATATATTCCATATCCATATTTATATAGAGATAGATAGCCTATTGATTCTGTTTCTCTGTTCACTGAATAATCCCAACTGATACACATACCATGAAGTATTATTTGAAAATACAAAGAATAAAGTACAGGTTGATGTTTATTTATCCAAAATACTTGGGACCAGAAGTGTTTTGAATTTTTTTTTTTAATTTTGGAATATTTGCATATAAAGAATGACATATCTTGGGAATGTGTCACAAATGTAAACATAAAATTTCATAAACACCTTATACACAACATCTGAAGGTAATTGTATACAAGATGTTAAGTAATTTTGTGCATTCGAATTTTGAAACAAAGTTTATATACATTGAACTATCAAAAAGTAAATGTGTCACTCTCCTGTTGGTTAGAGCACTTCAGATCTTTGATTTTTGAAATAGAGATGCTCAACCTGTACTGATAAGTGTTACAACATGAATGCACTTTGAAAACATTATGCTAAGAGAAAGTAGCTAGTCACTAAAAATCCCGTATTGTATAATACTTAAGATGATATTTAAAAGTGGGGAAGGTAAAATGACCTACATTCCCTAACTGAAGTAAAATTTTCATACTATACTAGAAGTGATAAAATGTTGAAAACAATAGACTGTAATGTCACATACATATATAATAATATCTACAGCAAACATTATGAAAATTATGGAAAAATACACTTGAAAACACTATAAATAAATCAAAATGAGATCTAAAAAATGTTTAAGTAACAAACATGACGTCAGGAAAAAAGAAAAAAAGAAGAGGGTACCAGAAGAAATAAGCAGTCAACAAACAAAAAAAAAGTAACAAGTAACAAAAAACAAGTAAGATGGTAGAATTAGGAGTGGACATATCAATAATTGTTTGATGTAAATGTTGAAAATATACCAATAAAAAAATAGATTGTCATAATCTCCAAAAATCATGATGCAAGTATATGCTGTGTATATGAAACTCACTTCAGATTTAACACATGTAGTTTGAAAGTAAAAAAATGGAAGACAACATTACATGTAAGCATTAATTGAATTAATTTGTTAAATTAGTCTAGATTAATTAATTAATTAAATAAAAAGGAACGGTAGGTAGAATATGATAAAATACACATTAAAGCAAAAAGAATTACTAGAGTCTAAGAGAGCTATTTCATAATGACAATAAATAAATACATAAAAATCCTAAGTCCCTGCAAACTAAACAATAAAATCTCAAAACGTATGAAGCAAAAACTGGCAGAGGTAAAAGAAAAAATAAGCAAATACGCAACTGTAGCTGTGGACATAAAAAGCTGTCTCTCGGCACCTGATAGAAACACTACACAAAAATTGAGCAACAATATAGGAGATCGGCATAATGTAATCAATCAAGAATATCTAATGGACATATGTGGAACGATCTACCAAACAATAGCAGTATATATATATATATTTTATTTTTTTTTCAAGAACTGAGGGAATATTTGCCAAGATAGACTATTTCATGGTCCATAAAACTTCAACAAACATAAAATAATTGAGAACATAATGTGTGTTATTTGACAATAAAAGAATCAAATTAGACATCAATAACAGAAAGACGACAAATCTCTAAACACATAACAATCAAACAAGACACATCCAAACAATTCATAGATCAATCAAAAAGGCATGAATAAAAAATAAATACAAGTGAATAAAAATACAACATATCAAAATTTATGAGATGCAGCTAAAGCAGCACCAAAAGGGAAAAGTAATGAATGCTATAAATTCCACAATAAAATTAAGAAGCACGTCAAATCAAAAGCTATGCTCCTACCTCAAAAGAACAGAAAAAGAAGAAAAATTTACTCAAAACAGGCAAAGGAATAAAATTATGATGAGCAGAAATCAATAAAATTGAAAATAGAAAAAAAAAACCAAGATACATAAATGAAACAAAAAGCCAGTCTTTACAAATATCAGTAAAATGATAAATCTCCTGAAAAACTGACCAAAATAGAAGAAGGAGGCCGGGCACAATGGCTCACACCTGTAATCCCAGCACTTTGGGAGGCGGAGGTGGGTGGATCATGAGTTCAGGAGATCGAGACCATCCTGGCCAACATAATGAAACCCCGTCTCTACCAAAAATACAAAAATTAGCCAGGTGTGGTAACACGTCCCTATAGTCCCAGTCACTCGGGAGACTGAGGCAGGAGAATGGCGTGAACCTGGGAGGCGGAGCTTGCAGTAAACCAAGATCACACCACTGCACTCCAGCCTGGGCGACGGAACGAGACTCCACCCCAAAAGAAAAAAATAAATTAGCCAGCGGTGGTGGGCTGCAATCCCAGCTACTCGGGAAGCTGAGGAAGGAGAATTGCTTGAATCCGGGAGATGGAGGTTGCAGTGAGCAGAGATCGTGCCACTGCACTGTAGCCTGGGTGACAGAACAAGATTCTGTATCGGGAAAAAAAAAAAAATAATAATCTGGTAGGCATCAAAGGATCAGAGAACACTATATAATTGTACTAATTAATTTTAAGTTAGAATTAATGGGCAAATATCTGAAAAGCCACAATGAATCAAAATGCAAACAAAATGAAATAGACAATATAGATAGCCCTGTAAGTATAAAATAAATTGAATTTAATCTGGGCATGATGTCATGCACCTGTAGTCCCAGGTACTCAGGAGTCTGAGGTGGCAGGATCGCTTGAGCCCAGAAGTTAGAGGCTGCAGTGAATGAAGACTGTGCCACTGCACTCCAACTTAGTAAACAGAATGAGACTCTATCTCCAAAAGAAAAAAGAAATTGAATTTGTAATTGTGATTCCAGAAAGAGAAATCTCTAGACCCACATAATTTCACTGGAGAATTGTAACAAACACATAAAAAAGAATTAATGGTGGTTTTACACAATTTTTTTTCCCAGAATAGAAAAGTAAGGACAATTTCATAACTCAATTGGTGAAGCCAATGTAATTCTGATGCAAAGGTGGTACAAAAAACTAAAGTACAGATTGAAATTTCTCATAAGTCTATATGCAGCAATTATCAGTAAAATTAGCAATGTAAATCCAATAATGTATAAAAAATTATGCATCATGACTAAGTGGAATTTACTGCAGATATGCATAGCTGTTTCAATATTTGCAAAATAAATAAATTGTATGCACCATATCAACATGCCCAAGTAACAAAGAAATCATGTGACAACTGATGTAGAAGAAAGCATTAACAAAATTCAGAACCTGTTAACCTATCTTATTAAGAATAGAGGAAACTGAGGAAATAGGAATACAGTAAAATTACATCAGACTTACAGCTAACATCATACTTAATCATGGAAAATTGAATATTTTCCATCTAATATCAGAACAAGGTAAGAATGTCTGATCTCACCGTTCTCATTCAACACACTATGGAAAGTCTAGCCACTGCAATAAGGCAAGAAAAGGAAATCAAGACAATGTGACATGGTCTATGGGGACATATAGACAAATGGAACAGAACACAAAAGCCAGATATAGACTAGCACAAACACATCAAATTGATTTTTGACAAGGGTGAAAAAATATTCAATAGAGAAAAAATATTTTCGACAAATGATTTTGGAACAATCTGACATCTAAAGAAAAGAAGAAGAAGAAAGTAAACTTTGACCTAAATCTCACACCATTTACTTAACTTAGCTCAAACTGGATTGCAGACTTAAATGTAATTGTTAATACTATAAATACTGAAGAAAAGCTAGGAATGGAAAATTTCTGGGATTCAGGTTTAGGTAAAGAATTCTTAAATTTGACACTAAAACCTCAATTCATGAAATTTAAAAAAATCTACATGTTAGATATTATCGAAATTAAAATCTTTGGCTTTGCAAACTTTCATGTGAAGAGAAATAAAGACAAGCTACTAATGGGGAGGAAATATTTGCAAACTATGTATCCAAGAGAGAGTACTTTTGTGGTATACATAAAAAAAACTCCTAAAACTGAACAATAAAAGACCATCCAATTAGATAATGAGCAAAAGACTTTAACAGACATTTCACCATAAAGGATTTACAGATGGGAAATGAACACTTACAAAATGTCCAACATCATTAGCCATGAGGAAAATGCAAATAAAATCATGAGATATTACTACATACCTATCAAAAGGCTAAAATAAAAAGTAATGATAACAACAAAATTCTGGCAAGGATGTGGAGAAACTGGATCTTTCATGTATTTTGGGTGGGGCTATAAACTGGTATGGTCACTCTGGGAAAATTATGACAATTTCTCTTAAAATTAAATATGCAATCATTATACTACTCAGCAGGTACACTGTTGGATATTTGTCCCAGAGTAATGAAATCTGTTCACACAAAAACTTTAATGCAAATGTTCATGAAAGCTTTATTTGTAATAGACAAAACCTGAAATAACTCAGATGTCCTTCAACAGATGATGGTTAAACAAACTGTGGTATATGTATGGGTATGTGTGTATATATATATAAATATATATAAATAGATATGAATATATATATACACAGACATACACACATAGTAGGTATATATACCAATTATACCAACTGCATGTGTTAATGTGTGTATTCATAGTTGGTGGTATATACACAAACACACACACATGCACCACAGTTACTGTGTGTGTGTGTATAGATATATATACACAGAAAGTATCAGTAAAATTAGCATGTTGGTCAGGGTGGTGTGTGGTATATATACACACATACCAGCCTGGCCAACATGGTGAAACCCCATCTCTACTAATTACAGTGGATACACACACACACACACACACATATAAAACAGTTAGTGGTATAAATATATATCTATATAGAGAGAGATATGAAGATATATATATATAGATCTATATATATATATATCTTCACCAACAATGTATGAAAGATCTAGTTAGATCCAATCCATAGATTTTTCCACTTTCACTTGTATGTGTGTGCACGTGTGCTGATTTTTATACAATTGTATTACATGTGTGGGGTTCTGTATTCACTAACACAGTCAATTAAGAATCTGAACAATTCTATCACTACAGGATCCCTCCTGTTGCCCTTATACAACCACAGCAACATCCTTCCAATTTCTCTCTGTCCCATATCTCTAACCACTGGAAACCATTACTCGAGTAGGCAGGCTGATATATAAGATCCAAACTTGACATGCGAGTTTTCATTCTATCAGTGGTATTTAGTTATCCAAGGATTTTTCTCTAGTGCACTAAATCTTTATTAGTCAAGGTTCTCCAGAGAGACAGAACCAGTAGGATATATGAAAAGGGATTTATTAGGGTAATTTGGCTGACAAGATTATGAAGGTGGAAACATCCTACAATAGGCCATATGCAAGTTGGAAAAGCTGAAAAGCCAGTGGTGTGGCTCAAAGCTGGTAGCCTGGTTCAGAACCAGTGAAGCGGACAGTACAGCCTCTAGTCTGAGGCTGAAGGCGGAGAGCCCCTGGGAAGCCACTGGTGCAAGTCTCAGAGTCCAGAACCGAAAAACATGGAGTCTGATGTTCAAAGGCAGGAGGACGACAAGTGTCCCACTCTGGCAAGAAGAGTGAAAACAGCGAGAGTGAATTTCCCTTATTCTGCCTGTTGGTACCAGCCGGGATCCTAGTCAATTCGATAGTGCTTATCCATAATGAAGGTTGGTCTTCCTCTCTCAGTTCACTGATTCACATGCCAGTCTTCTCTAGGAACACCCTCAAAGGCACACCCAGAAACAGTGCTTCATCAGCCATTTAGTTACCCCTCAATCTAGTCAAGTCGATATCTAAAATTAACCATCCAAATGTCTGCTAAGAGCTATAAAAAGTAGAAATTTTTTTAAAAAATAGAGAAGGAGCTATTGGTGACTTAAAAGAAAAGAAGCATACTTGGTGTCTTTGAATAAAATTGTAGAAAGTTTTTTTTTCTTTTTTTTTTTTAATAGGAGGAGTGACTGTGTGAAATGCTGGTAGGTAGAGTGAAATGAGGATTAGTATACACATGATCCTCACATGGGGGTGACAACTGAGAAGTTGATCTATAAGATTATAGTTTAGTGCCACTGTTTAAATTTCTTCTAAGGCACATGTAATTTTACTTATCATCAGTTCTTTTGCAATCAGTGTAAATGTTAACACAGTGAAAAAGCAAATATAAAATAATGTCCAGTCTTATTTTGAAAAGAATTTGACCTCACAACTACCTGAAAAGATCAAGACTACTGTAATGGCTCAAACGATCACATTTTCAAAATGACTTTCTTAGTGATGTGAGATTTCATTTAATTAATTGGATAAGTATAAAGTAAATGTTTTTTAAAAAACTGAGGTTGAGTGTGGTGACTCATTCCTGTAATCCCAGCACTTTGGGAGGCTGAGTTTGGAGGAGCACTTGAGCCCAGGAGTTCGAGACCAGCCTGGGCAACATGGTGAAACCATGTCTACAAAAAATACAAATATTAGCTGTGGTGCACCTTTGTAGTTCCAACTACTTAGGAGGCTGAGGCAGAAGGATCACTTGGGCCCCAGAGGTTGAGGCTGCAGTGATCTATGATCATGACACTGCACTCCAGCCCCAGTGACAGAGTGAGACCCTATCTCAGAAAAAAAAAGAAAAAAGAAAGAAAGAAAAAGGGCAGATGACAGTTGACTTTTCCAATGTAAAATTGCTTTGCTTTTAAACCACTAAAATTGAACTACAGCCATGTGCCATATAAGGACATTTCTTAAGTCAAGGACCAACCTTACATGTTGGTGGTCTCATAAGATTTCAATGGAGCACATATAGAAACCTGATATATGGCACTTGATATTGGCACTGCAGATCAAGTAGAGGATTTGATTTATATTAATGAATAATGCTGATTCATTTGAGTTTTCACGTGAATGAATATATATAAATTTAAAATATATACTATCTAGGTTTGTGTAAATATACTCTATAATATTCCCACAATAACAAAATCACTTAATTATACATCTCTTAGATCATATCCTCATAGTTAATTGACACATACTGCATAATAAATTTCTGCCCCTAAAGTAAATTATAAGGACTAGTTTACTTTTCACTACAAAATAAACAATTTTCATTTTCAGGGGTTATGTGAATGTGGGGCCAACATCTTAAGATTCCATTGTTCATGTGCTTTTTAATGCATTGAAATTAAACATTTTCACATCATTATATCAATTTTATTGAAAACTAATTATGGTTTTTTCCATTATAAATAACATAATAAATTATAAAATAAAATTTACTTACTGAGTTTTTTGAAACAATATTATAAAACTTCTCTAAATATCTTTAGCAATAATAGCTTAGTATAATTTGACTTTATGTTCAATGTTTCAACCTTTCAGAATGTAATGTGATAAACAAGAAGCATAAAATTAAAAGGAATTTCAGTTATTTAGCCTAACTTTAATTTTGCTTCACATTGGATGATGGACATTTATTAAGTACTTAAAAAATAATATCTAAAGCCTTAATCATCCTACTCTCTGTTATAGATAATCCATGCATAGATAAATCTAATGGATTAATATGCATTTAAGATAATTCTTTTTTTATTATTATTATACTTTAAGTTCTAGGGTGCATGTGCCACAACGTGCAGGTTTGTTACATATGTGTATGTGCCATGTTGGTGTGCTGCACCTGTTAACTCGTCATTTACATTAGGTATATCGCCTAAAGCTATCCCTCCCCCCTCTCCCCACCCCAAGACAGGCCCCTGTGTGTGATGTTCCCCACCCCGTGTCCAAGTGTTCTCATTAGACAATTCTAATAAACTAAATAACAATAATATGTTTGAAACTTTAATATGAGTAATTTGCTTGATTGGTGAGCTCATAAACTGATTATTTCAAGCAGGGGTACTTTCTCTTTAGATTTATAATGAAGCGAGTTCTTACTAGAAAAAGGGCTGTCATTTATTGGGAACTAGAAGTAGGTAAAGAACCAAAGAAAGCTTTCAGGTAAAGATGAAAGTCACAAAATGTGTGAATTAAAAAGAACAGGTTCATTTATCTTGTCTTTTTACACCTGGACAGAATGCTAAGAGCCATCTGTCAAAATTGCATGCAGTGCAATAAAGGGCATTTTGTTTATCTGTGAATAAATTAAATGGACTTGAATGGAGTTTTAATGGAAATATGTACAATTTAGATTTCCAAACAATCAAGCTTGGCACTTCCTTCAAAAGCTTTTAAGGAACTCTTTAGAGGGCAATGCTCAAGGAGAATTCCTCTTTCCTCTTTAACATCTTGTAATATGGCCATTCAACCATTTTTTTTCTCTTTAATATTTGGCACATTCTAGATCAGTAGGAAATGAGAAAACCAGTCCAACCAGTCTCCACCATAAATCTTTGCCTTGGGATGGATAAATGAAGTGAAAATATTCTTTCATTTATAATGATGAAAATAGGTTTTCACAATTATTGATGGAAATAATATATATTTTATATATATTTTATAAATGGACACATTGAGTAAAGAAATTAATCACTACAGAATAGTATACCAATTTTTGACTGTATCTTTCTTTTTAAATAATAAGGCAACAAACTGTGGGGGAACAGGATAACCATTTTTTCAAACATTTTACAGTTTTAATTTTTAATTAGATTGGCAATTTATGGAATGCATACATACAGAATTAAAAACATTAAAATAATACAGAAAGCTTAGGAAGTGAAATATAATTTATAAATATTATGTTTGTCCTTGAAAAAGCATTATAATGTCTTAAAATTAGAATTTATAAAATTGTGTTAGAAAGCTTGATGTTAAAATGTCTAGTTTCATTTATGTGCCTTTGACAAATTTGACAAAACTGAAAATATTTCTCAGAAATAATATATTTCTGTGAAATAGACTTTTAAAATGCATCAGTATCATAATTATATAGATTTGTAAACAAACAGGGAAGCATGATTCATGTACAGAAGTGGAAAGGGTGAAGTGAATTCAAACTGTCTTTTAAGAGCTTAAATGATAGACTTACTAGACAAATACTTTAAATTGCCTATTACATAGCCAAGGAACTAAAAGGAATCATGTCTGAAACATTAATTTAAAAAAAGTATGAGAATGAGAACTTACCAAATGAAGAGCATCAATAAAGAGATAGAAATAACAAAAGAAACCAATGGAAATTCTATGGATAAAAAAATACAAAAACCGGAATAAAAATTTTTGTAGAGGAGTTCAACAGATGTGAATTGAGAGAAGTAAAACTTAGTCAGCTTGAAGATATTTTAACTGACAAAATCCAGCCTGAGGAAGGGAAACAAAAAAGCACAAAAAAAAAAAAAATGAACAGACCTCAGTGGCCTATGAGACAGCATCAAGCTTATGAATATACAAATAGTAGTAGACTCATAGGAAGAGTAGAGATATAAAAGGTAGAAAGTATCTTTGAAGAAATAAATGGCTGAAAATTGTCCAGATTAAAAAAAATTATTCTATGCATCCCATAATTTCAACATAAACAAAGTGGGAGGACAGTTCTTTTGGTGGTCTTGAACTTACCCAGTTCTCCCCACTTTCATGTTTGTAGTTCCCAAGATTGACTGTAGAATATGCTAGGAACGGGATCTCTTTTTTTTTTATTTCCCACTTTTATTATAAGTTAAGGGGTACATGTGAAGCATGTCCAGGTTTGTTACATAGGTAAAAGTGTGCCATGGTGATTTGCTGCACAGATCATTCCATCATCTAGGTATTAAGCCCAACATTCATTAGCTATTCTTGCTGATGCTCTCCTTCCTCTCACTTTCCACCTTCTGACAGGCCTCAGTGTGTGTTGTTCCCCCATGTGTCTATGTGTTCTCATCATTCAGCTCCCACTTATAAGTGAAGACATGCAGTATTTGGTTTTCTGTTTCTGCATTCGTTTGCTCAGAATAATAGCCTGTAGCTCCATCCATATCCCTGCAAAGGACATGGTGTCATTTCTTTTCATAGCTGCATAATATTCCATGGTGTATATGTACTACATTTTCTTCATTCAATCTATCATTGATGGGCATTCAGGTTGATTCCATGTCTTTGCTAGTGTGAATAGTGCTGCAAGGAATATACACATACGTGTATCTTTATAACAGAACAATTTATATTCCTTTGCATATATACGCAGTAATGGAATTGCTAGGTCACATGGTATTTCTGCCTCTAGATTATTTCAGGAATCATCACACTGTCTTCCACAATGGTTGAACTAATTTACACTCCTACCAACAGTGAAAAGTGTTCCTGTTTTTTTTTTTCACATTTTAATAATCACCATTCTGACTGTTGTAAGATGGTATCTCATTGTTGTTTTGATTTGCATTTTTCTAATGATTAGTTATGGTGAGTTTTTTTCACACTTGTTGGCCACATGTATGTCTTCTTTTGAGAAGTGTCTGTTCATGTTCTTTCCCCACTTTTTAATGGGGTTGTTTGGTTTTCTTATTGTACATTTGTTTAAGCTCCTTGTAGATGCTGGATATTAGACCTTTGTCATCTGATCTTCAACAAACCTGACAAAAACAAGCAATGAGGAAAGGATTCCCAATTTAATAAGTAGTGCTGGAAGAACTGGCTAGCCATATGCAGAAAATTGAAACTGGACCCCTTCCTTATGCCATATACAAAAACCAAGTCAAGAGGGAACTAAAGACTTAAATATAAAATCCAAAACTATAAAAACCCTAGAAGAAAATCTAGGTAATACCATTCAGGACAGAGGCATAGACAAATGTTTTATGAGGATGACACCAAGAGCAATTGCAACAAAAGCAAAACTTGACAAATGGGATCTAATTAAACTAAAATGATTCTGCACAGCAAAAGAAACTATCAACAGAGAAAACAACCTACAGAATGGGAGAAAATTTTTGCAATCTATTCATCTGACAAAGGAATGGGATATCTTGAGATAGGGAGAAACTGCCTGAAACAGCATAGGGTCCTGTTCCTCTTCTCCTAAGAAAAGTAATATATAGAGCTAAAAAGGAACACCCCAGGACAGCTTGGGAATTGTTCCTCTCTTTCCTAGAAGTGAGATGCCCTTCAAAGCACTTCCCAGTGAGTCATATGACTCCTAAATTCTATAAGCCAGGGAAGACTACCTTTTAGGGTCCTTCAGTTCTGGTACAAGTGGTTTAGTTAAGACTCAGTCTGCCCAAGGCAGCTTTCTTGAGCCCTGGGGGATCAACTTACAACAGATCCTAAGTTTCCCTTGTTCCTTGCTACATCTCTGTAAACACTAAACCCTTTTATATAACTTGTTGACTGTGAGTGTGTTTTGATTCACTGGACTCAGAAATTGGTAACACTGCAGCTAAGGATGCAGTGGACAGAAATATTTGGACTCTTACTTCTGGTGGTTGGCATGGTGATAATCTGTTATTCTCTATGGAGTGGTAGATCTCCATTACAATTGGTTATTAGCGAACCTACTTCACACAAGTAGGATCAATTGAAGGAGATCCACATTTGGACACATCATAGTTAAACTATTGAAAGAGAAAGAGAAAATAATGAAACCAGTGAAAGAAAAATTTTTCATAGTATACAACAGACCCTCAGTAAGATAAACAGATGACTTCCCACAGAAACCAAAGACAGCTGAAGTGGCTATGCTAATATCAGACAAAATAAACTTTAATACAAAAATTCTAATTAGAGACAAAGAAGGCATTCTATAATGCTAAAAGAGCCAATCTAATCGGAAGATAACAAAGTTAAAATTATATAGCTACCTAACTGAATTCTCAAATTAAATGAAGTGAAAACTGACAGTTTCCTAAATAAATTTTAAACTCAATGCCAAATATGGAATTTTTTAAGAAACAATTTGAAATTCATTCAAACATTTTCAAAAGTACATGTGAGTTTTAATAGTTATTAACATAACCATAACTTCCATTTATGAGTAAGAATAAGAATTCTGAGAAATGATGCAAGAAAAAATAAAAGATGAACTATAGAGCATGCAAAATGGAAATATAATTCTGTGAGATGAAATTAAGACTAGTGAAGATAGAAAAGAACGATTGTATTGAGATGAACTAATAGTGAAAAACTAGGACTATTTAGTTATAGCCAAGAAAACAGGACAAATGTGGAAAAGAAAAATGTAAGAAACAGATGTTAACGTTTGTGAGCACAGCAAAACACTGGAGCATTGTCCTTAGAAGCTTCATCTTTCTCATTCCATCTTATACAAAAATGCCTTTCAAAATCAAATGTAGACAATTTTCTAAGAAGCAGAAATAGCTAACATTCCTTGGCTATTGTTATTTGACTGTTCTTTTCTAAATATTTCATATATATACTATCAATTGATTTAGGCCTCATGATAACACTATGAAAAGTCATACTTTATCTTTATAGATGTAGAAACTGTAGTTTATCAAGATTAGCTGACTTACTCAACATCATACAGCTGGCACTCTAAAAAAACAGGGTGTGAATACGGTCAGCCTGGTTTCAGAGCTCTGGTGCTTACTTTACACTGGCTTCTAGAAGATGATGATAACTTTTATTAATCTGTGCTTAAGCCTGGGCAACTCCAAAGATTTGATCATTGGATTAAATTGTTTACTTCAGCAGTGTATTGTTTAATCTTACAAACTTTGAAAGGGTGAAAATACAATTAAATGGATTAATATTTTTTAATAATTATGAATATATTTTGAACCACCTTATTTTGATACATGGTCCCACTCATAACAGTTTGAAAAACACTAGTTCCATTATCATGCATATTACTATATATTGCCCCCTCCGTATTTTTCCTGACAAGTTTATCTTTCTGGATTCATAAGTTTTTGTGTCTTCTACTGATCTATGTAATCCCAGAGTGATATTGCTAAGGTGGCTATGAACTCAATCTATAATTATTATTGGATTTTTTTTTTTTACTGAAATTGAGCAATAGGAAGATAGTCTTTACAAAATTGCTACATCTGCCTGTGCAACCCTGTATTTCATTTTAAGTGAATGTGGCTAACCTTAGTTTTTAGTCCTTTTAAAGAATCAACGGCTTTAAAATTAAGCCATAAATTTCTTACTAGGTAAAATCAATATTCAATTCTAAACGTAAAGCTATGGAGAGAAAAAAAAATCTTAACTCTTAGATGTAGCAGTAAAAGACAAAAAACAAGTTACCACACAGTATTAGGGAAGATAATTAAATATAAATATTAAATTGGATGAACATATCACCATCTCATTAGAAATATTTTTCTTGAGCATATTGTTGTCCTATAATAAGGACCAAGAACCCTGCTAGTAAGCTTGTGTGGAAAGTCAGGTTTAAATAAAAATCATTCCTCTACTGAAAGTATTCCTGTTCTGAGATAATTGTTTGTTTATTTTTGCTGCTGGAATATTTTTGTCAGTTCAGAGACTTGCCAGATCAACTATTAGAATTCTGATAAAGACATCAATGAATTCTCATTTTATTTCAAATTCTACACTCAGAAGGATTAATTACTTCTATTTTCAGTGCTGCCTGTATTATTGGTGTGAAAGTATTTCAACTGGAAAAGAAGCAATATGGTTTACACTCTATTTTTACCCTGTTGACTTTAGATTTCTTCCATGGGAATAATTATATTTTAGTCATATGACTATAAAATTAGAATGAATTAGAAGTTTTAAAGTTAGGATTAGAAAGCCACTATTAAATACCTTTTGAGAAATAATCAACTGATATATTGTGAACATCCTAAGTTTTATATGGGAAAAGTTTGAATGCTTGTCTAACTGCTCACCTAACTGACAGCAATGGTATCTCCAAGTGTTGCTAAACAAAAATGCTTCATCTTATTCTACGGAACGTAGAATATATGCTTATTAAATAGAATAACTCTAATTAATAAATATTTTCTGAAACAGTGTAGATTGGTCTAGAATAGAATGCTTTTCTGCTGAGTTGGGCCTTCAAGTCCTGTATGTTAAACCTCCCTATAACATAAAATAGCCCCTCATTTTCCATAGACTTTCTTACAGGGCCATCTAATGAGATTCTGCAAGATACACACAGATAGACCTTAAGAGAAGAGGAAATGAAAGGGAAAAATACAGATTAAGAAGCCTGGAGAGAAAATTAGAACTTGGACATATTAGGTATAAAACAGGCCTTAAGAAATGTTTCAAAATAAAGATATTGACAATGAAAAACTGGTAAATCAAACATATAAAATACACAACTTTATTGAACACAATATGTTATAGGTTATAACTTTAATTAGTTAAGGCATATTTTTTACTTTTCATGGCATATAAAATACAAAATTATAATCAGTCTTTAGTCATACCATAGAATAATTGATCTAATCCTAAACAATTTGGATTTCATCAGTTGTTTTGTTTTTGTTTGTTTGTTTGTTTGTTTTTTGCATATACTTATTATTTTTAAAGTCCTGTAAGTGTTTACAATGTGTCATCTTAAACTAGCATCTTGAACATCATGTATTGTTATATGGCAACACGTGGAATGAATTCACAACAAAGTCTCACTGAGGTATAGAAAATTGTTACATTCTCTTTGACTTCTGAAAAAGAAAAAATCCAAAACTCAGTGAAATAAAACAAAGAGAATGCACATTATTGCTTTTGCCTCCTAACCACAGACAGAGTTCAGACTACTGGTCAGCTACCCCAACTTCCAAAGAAAAGAAAACAAGAAGCAAAAGAAAGACGCACCATCATATTTTATTAAGTACATGTTAGGTGCTTCATTAGTAACTTTATAGATAAATCAAAGAATACTAGTGATACTATGATAGTTCCTTTTGTGAGAATAAGACAGAAAATATCTATGAACAGTGAAATGTTCACACAATGTTCAGTATTATTTTAGATAACTGAACTAGTTGTATTTCTCCAATAGTATCTCTTCTCTTTAAACACATTTTTTAATATTATAATGGCAAACAGAATGAGATATAGAAGAAAATAAGAGATTTTCTCTTTTCAACAAGTATCTTCAAAGCTAAAGGCTACAGTTAAGTAAACAAAATAAAATGAAAACAAAATAAAACATGAAGCTATGATGCTTAAATAAGTGCATGCCATCTGTACTTATCCTTAAGACAAGTTTTACCTTGTGCTTAGTATTTTTTAAAATACTTTCAGTCCTACTCCTACCAAAATACAGTAGGATGATTTACATCACATGGAAACATCTGGAGGGCCAGGAATTCCGGAAATTCCCAAAAGGGCAGCTGCAGAGCTGCAATGCAGAGTTCCCTCTTAGTCACAGAGTGTTTGGGAGAAGTGTATGTTTAAAATTGGTATGGGAGGACGTGGGAGGACGTGGGAAGCAAATGAGCTTTGTATCCATAAAAAAAACTCACATTAAAATATTATTGTTTTTGCTTTAACAAGTCCCCTGTTTAGAATACTAAGAGAAGAAATCAGAATGATAGTCTTATGTATTCACCCAGCAGTGCAGAATCTCCAGTGCTTTTCTTTCCTTTTTGTGGATATGGTTTTCCATTTGGCTTAATTTCTCTTCAGCCTTGAAAATGGTCTTTAGCATTTCTTGTAGTACAGATCAACTGGTGAATTCTCTCAACTTGTATCTACACATCTTTATTTCCCCCCAGCAAAAGACCCATGTGCATTCCCATGCCAGCTTCTGTGTTCCCCATTACGTGTAACCACTTGAAGAGCCCAGAGCTGCGACCTCTGTCTTGTTACCTTGGGCAAGATTGCTGATCCATTTAGGCTCCATGACCTCCTGTTACAATATAAAGTGTCCCTTGGCAAAATACTAGTGTGATTCTGGGTTTCTGTTTGTGAGTTTTCCTTTTCTCAAGGATTACTACTCTTTGCTGCCACTTGTTCAGTCCCTTATACAGGTTTTTAGGCATTTTTGGCAGGAGGGAAAGTCGGCTGGTTACTCTGCCATATTTAGAACTGAAAGTCAATTATTGGCTTTTTAATGAAAATCACAGAAGTACAAATAGGTTCTCACTGATGGAATTAGAGTATATGGATATTTAGATTTGCCAGAAGATTGAAGAGAATTTCCCTACTGTTTGCAACATCCCATCACAATACCGTAATTATATGAACAGGGAGTAAACATCTAGCAATCCCTGTAATCTTTTCGCTTAAAGAAAGCAACCTGGTCTCAATCCCTAAATAGCCCTGTGTCTCTGCTGGTAATTGGAAACTTGGCTAGACCCTTTCTGCCTCTAATATATTTAAGGTCTTCTCAGAACACTATAAAGAACTAGGATCTAGGACTCCACCAACCTTATATGTGCAAATACTGTAGAATTGTATCTAAAACTTCTTCTTATTTCACTACAACATGTTAAGACAGGACATAGAAGGAAAGCTGTCCTTTCGCTTCCACTTATGAGAGGCTTTGCAAGACCTATGAAAATGAGCTAATTCCAATAATCTGAGAATTGAGCATGTCCACACAATTTTAGTTGATTTTACTACACATATCTAGTGACAGAAAAAGGCAAGGTGTTTCACAGAGAAAGCCTAGAGTTCTCTTTGGAAGTGTGAATTCAAAAGATCAACTAGAAAATAATTGTAGATTTTGAGAAGTAGGCATATCAGGTGAGAATATAAGAATTCAGAGTTATGTGTGGTGCTAAGTAAAGGAAATGTATTTTAATCTTTAAAAAAAGAGACTATGGAAAAAATTTCATGATCTTACCAATAGCCCATTATTTCTACTTATGAGAAAACTGCTTCCACTGCAGCACGTGAATTATAAAATATACTGAAGGAAACATTTCCTGACATTTTGAGATTGAATGAAAATGAGTTATCAGAACTTATCATAGAATTTCTTTCTTTGAAATGTGCTAACAAACAAAAGGATTTAACTTTTAGTAGAGATGGTCTATCTGAAGGCAAGGGCGTGAACTAAGCTACCACATTTATTGTACTAGAAAACAAAGAGGCAATTATATCTAAGCAGAACAGTAAGAGGTTTAGAGTAGGAAATGCAGTTTCCTAAATCTTAAATATACCAGGTCTAATTAGCGTTCCTACTCTCAAGACCTTTATTTCAAGCCTCATCTGGAAAAACGTACTACTATAGTTGTTTTCATATAGGCTGAGACATAATTATACATATTTAGGTCCTGTTAATTTATCAGGTATCAGATAATGGGGTTACAGAGTATAGAAAATAATTTTAAAGTTGGATATTGCTATAGGTTAGCTTCCACCTGACGGTGAACCTGGGAAAAGCCAGATGCACTCAGGCAACCTTTTCCTTTTCTGATTAACTTTGCAGGTCACTTTCTCATAAATCAACTACTTTGCTTTCTAGCCATTAAGGATTGGAAATTCTCTTTCACTGAAAAATGTCTTTATTATCATACCCAATAATAGGAGACGTGTTTTGCTTTTTCTTTGGATTTCCAAAGATCGGAGCTTCAATGCCCTCTCTTCCCGCTGCATCCCTTAGGGGTGAGGTTTATGAAGGAATTTAAAATGTGTAGTTTTAGAAACTTCTCTATTACTTATATGATTGTAAAACGTAACAGAAAAGTTGAGAAATAACTCTTTGTCTCTTTATATCCTTTCTCTTCTTAAGAAAAACTAAGTTCTGGCCGGGCGCGGTGGCTCAAGCCTGTAATCCCAGCACTTTGGAGGCCGAGACGGGCGGATCACGAGGTCAGGAGATCGAGACCATCCTGGCTAACACGGTGAAACCCCGTCTCTACTAAAAATACAAAAAACAAAAACTAGCCGGGCGAGGTGGCGGGCGCCTGTAGTCCCAGCTACTCGGGAGGCTGAGACAGGAGAATGGCGTAAACCCAGGAGGCGGAGCTTGCAGTGAGCTGAGATCCGGCCACTGCACTCCAGCCTGGGCGACAGAGCGAGACTCCGTCTCAAAAAAAAAAAAAAAAAAAAAACTAAGTTCTGGACTAACATTCTTATCCTGAAAGTCATGGACCGATTAGCTTAGGCCAATGCCATTCTAAGGAGTAGCAAAATGCTTTCTCGTTTTCCTGTTTGATAGTATTTATTTTCCATTTGTTTTAATTTTCTTTGAGTTCACAGTCCTTGTTTAAAAATATATATCTGTATGTTTATTATGCTTTCCTTCAACAAATTAGGGATTTCATGTAGGTAAAGTAGATGCTACTTAGAACTTACAGTTCTAGGTCATTTTAGCAGACCTAACTTACGTGAACACTTATTTGAAAGGTTTAGCCCTGTTCTCTAGACTTCTACATTGAGACTTGAAATTCCTAGCTAAAAATGAAATATGACTTTGCTTGTCATTATCTTGTGCCCATGTTTCTTTCAAGAGCCTTATGTAGAGGGTTATTTGTTATTTATTTGAGGTTACATTTATAATTACGTAGAACGGGCACCAAGTCTAATAAGAAAAGGAACCTTTTAAGGAGTGAGGGAAACACGTTTTAGTCATTTTCGTTTCAAAACTTAGTCTACTTTGAGAATATACACAGTTATTTCAGGTAATGCCCAATCTTTTGGAAGATAATTGTTTAACCTCTTTCATATTTTGTTCTATCCCCATCTTCTCTCAGGAAGAGGTGGGATCATCTGACCTCATAATGGCAATATAACTGACTCCTCATTTCCTTGGGGTGTTCTTTGAATACTCTGGTCAGATTGCAAAGTGGTTGGTTTGATAGATTTTTAGTGTCGCTAGTGTGGTGGTACTGTCCCTGGACATCTGGACATCCTGATGTTGCTTGGTACTGGCATTTGTGATCAGAGTTCAATTTTTTAGATAAATGAGGTTTGGATATGGCTTCCTGCTGCCTTAGTTTTCTCCGCTGAGCCTCTGCCTTAGGCTCTATGTAGCTCCTCACTTATGTACTGTATAGGCAGTGTTTTCTACAAGGTCATTTCACCTCTGCCTCAACAGATATCATGGTAAAGCTACCAGCTACCAGCTCCCATCTCATTATCAGTGCTGAAAAGGAGAGTATCTGGAGTGCAACCTCAATCCTTTCAGCCTAACTTCTTAATTATACTGCCAAGAGTTCATGCAGGTTTCTCTCTTCTTAAACTTCCAACAGCAACCTCAGAGAGGAAGCAATTATGAGGCAACAATAACAGCAATGCTGATTGTTTGCCTCAAATAAATAAGCATTATGATAAAGAATGGTATGAATGCACAGCTGGGACCAAGTTTCACTTTTTTTCTTTTTCCAAGCAGGCAGGGGCTCTTACTAAAGATAAGTAAATTATATGAATAAATAACATTGCTTCTGTCCATCTAAGTCACTGAGATAGTAAAGATGTACCTTCCAACAAACATGTAATTCCTGCTTACTTCTCCAAAACTTAAAATTACCCTGCTTGTATATACACACATGATAGCCTGTTTTTGGTCTAAGTATCAGACTCAAAAAGGAATTGTGAGCATTAGCTTTTAGCATAGAAATGAACACATAGATACCCAACATTTTCTATTGGTTAATTCCATTACCACAATTACCAAAACATGATACCAACTTAGAGCTGCTACAAAAA